>NW_026897886.1:385000-393654 GCF_033153095.1 Gastrolobium bilobum | reverse complement strand
CTTACACTTCTTAAGCACAGGCGCATCCTCGATCACAAATGGAAATGGTACACGGCCGGCATTTTCAGCCTATGCTGCGGGTTTACTAGGTAGATGCCTAGTTGCCTTTCAAAGGCCTTCAGTTCCTTGTCTGATTCTATGCAGACTATTGATTCAATAGCAGCCTATTCTCTGCTCGTGGCTATCTTAAATCTTAACCATTGATTCAATTGGGCAAAGAACAATCTATTCGTGCCATTCAACCTCCTACCATTCAGTCAGTTGCTCTTTTTCGGTATCGGCAGCATGAACAGCTGATTCGTGAACAGGAGATGCGAAGACACCACAATCGCCAGTCCAAAAGAATTGATCCGCTTCAAGAGTTAGCCCACCTCAAGGCCGAAGTCAAAGCTTTCTTCTAGCTTCTAGGTTTAAGTAGAAGGTGTCAAAGCGATATGACACAGAAGTTGAAGTTCGCTATGTTAACCATGGGTTCAGGCGAAGATAGCAAGTGTGAAGCGAGAATGGTCTTTCTCTTTAGGTTGGAATCAGGATCTATATCTATATGTTTTAAGCTTAAAGTCGTCTTGTTATCAATAGAAACTAGGAGTCTGCGCTCGCCCATCTCTTTTTATTGATTCTCGCTAAAGGATCGGGTACTTTGATTGGTATTAAAGTCAAGTGTTCTATTCCTTCGATCAGCGTCTGGGAGAAGACGACCCGACTGCAGACGGCAGATGGCGAAGAGCCGGGGCAAAGACCCTCTTTATTGGCTAGCGGAGCATGCCCTTCCGGCGTGGGTGTGCTGTCGAGTAATGGTCTTTCTTATCGATTACAAGGCAGGCCGGAGGTCGACTACCCAGCAAAAAAGATTTTATATTATGCGCTTCTAAATATCTATCAAGACAAATGAGGCAATAGCGGCCTAAGGGAGATGAGAATGGGAGCTTTGAATAAACCTTTCAATGAGCAAAAATATGACATTGAATGCTTGAGTCGCTGATAGGGGAGCCCTTGTCTCTTTTGATTTGAAGACCTTTGCGCTTTCCCTTTGGCGGGCTATTCCTTATTTATGTCCGCGGATTCTCTTTCTTTATCTTCATCCGCCCCTACTCGTCTTTGCCCTGCCATTTCCAGTCATTTACAATGCCAGTGATAAAATAATAAGGAAGCCGGCTCATCTTTGATTCTAATGTGCCAATTCCTCTCTTCAATGAAAGATTGATCCGTCACTTCCCGAAGAAAAGGACTCCTAGAGTGTGAACCCAGGATCCGAGATGTGGAAACATTTGCCGAATCTACATAGGCCGAAGCCTATAAATATAAAATATAAATTGAATATTCTTGCTCCATCCGGAATGAATTTACCACCTACCTTGGGATAAGTGGTTGCCGGAAGCTTGAGACTTGAATGGTAATGACTTGAACACCCGATTCTGGTATTAATATAACTTAAGAAGTTCATCCCGTGAGGTAATCTATACCCGTGCTATAAGGAATATAAAAACGGACTTGTATTTATCTTTTATAGGATACTGGAAATGAGACTACAGTCAGAGTCCGGGTGTAAGCTCAAGTAGTGGTAGCTCTTTGAATAACTAACTAGATCTTTCATTCCTACCCACTAAGTAAAGGAGTCCAGTCTGAGTAGCTGGATCATCGAAAGACTTCCATTAGTGAATCGTTATAGCATTTTGTATCGATAGCGCTTCTTTTTGAGGAGATTCCGTCTTTGATCCATGCTTGCGATCTCGGTTGTGAAATTTTCATTTTCTTTTGGCTTGGTAATGGTTTTCTTTTTCCTTAGGGAATGAATGTTGTTCCTTTGTTTCATCGCATAGAAGTTTAGTTTTGCCCAAGTCTGAAGATAGACATAGATATGAATCATCCGCTGTGGAAGGAGATGCGGCACTTGCCATTTCATCCCTAGCCTTCGTCTCGTATAGGACATTAGTTCAGGTCAGCCCCTTGGTATGCTAAGATCAGTATCACGCGTAGGTGAATCATTAAATGAAGAATTTGCCAATTTTTTTTTGAGTTATCGAGTGTAAATCAATGTTATGCCTTTTACTACACCACACCTGCTACCCACTTTCTTTGTTATTGGTTCAAAAAAGCCTAAACATTCCTTTTCTTATTCTTACTCTGCTTCATCCTATGGCTGCTCTTTAATATGTTCTAAAACCGCCAACCCTTGTTGTTACTTATTCATCGGCGGAGGATAGAGCTTTTCTTTTTCTGCTTTCCTATGATATGGATTTGGTTGATTCTCCTGTGGTATCGACTGCCTTTGTTCGGCTGAGACTTCCGCGTCTGCGGATTCTCTAGTAGCTGCTCTAGCGTCTGCTTCGTCGGGTGCTGAATCGGATGCTTTATCTGCGCGGTTTGAAACTCTTTGGAAAAGAAAATGCTTTGCCCAGGAATTCTAGGTTGAAAGCCCTCTCTGACCAAAACCAGGAACGAAAGTCTTGATCCTAGGCTTTGGAATAAATCAAAAGAGCCCGAGCCGAGTCAGGATACAACGCATAAGTATAAGCTGCTAAAGCATCAGGCAGGGCAAAGGTACTTTCCAGACCTGAATCTACAAAAGATAGAACCTAAATAAGAAGCCAGGGAGGCCTTATGGTAGAAAAAAGGTATGCAGGGGTTCTGGGTCTATTATAACCAGAAGGGGGGAGAACGGATTTTGGGACGTGTCTGTCCCCTTCTGGTTATAATAGCTGGTAAAATGTACGACCTCCAACTGAACCTAGCCCAAAAGAGTGTAAGCGAGGGATTAAAAACCTAGTTGATAACTTATAAAGTCAAGTAGAAAATCTTATTCTATTTGGATTCCCAACATGCAGAAGTACAAAACCAATTCACATAGAAACTAGAGTGAGTTGGATGGAACCTGATGATCTTCGAGGCCGAAGGGAGCTAGAGTGGAAGCTGGCGCGGAGTAGGAGCTCCAGCTCGCAAGCCACCACAATATAGGAAAAAGAATAAGCAAGAGGAGAAGGATGTGTCTCAGGTGCGGAGACCTGTTTAGAAGGTGAACCAGCAGAGTCAGATGCAACCGGGCATGAAGCAGCAAGTGCTGTAGATCTGGTATAACTTCTTCTCGGATATGTTTGGTTAAGTGAGGTGGCGCAACAAGCCGAACCACATGGGTCGAGTACAAAGCAACCAAATATCCGGACTTCGGAGTCGGAATCATAATTCAAAAAAGGTTTTTGTTCGCTCCGCAGGCACGAACTAGTCGAGATGTATGTGGTGCCCTTTCTTTCATTCACATTGATTGGTGAGGTTGCTTGATTGTAGGGGCCGGGAAAGGGTCTGCCACCACTGACTCAGATTTTTTTGTAATCGATGTAGCTTCGTCGTCTGTCTCGGGATCGGTAGTGTTCCCCCATTCCTTAGTCTTCGCTTAAAGGATGTTGATGTTTCTTTTATTTAAGATACAATCTGTAAGTAAGTTACCAAAACTTTTTGTGTTGTAGACGGCGAAGAGTCAATAGAAATAGAATAGGAATCCCTAGAGAAGAGAGTTCCCGAAAGGAGAAGGGGAATTGACCAGTTCTGGAATTCACAACTACAAAAATAACATCCAATTTTAGCGGCAACCAAAGCGACTTTTGAACCTTTCTTAAGCTCAGAGCAGAGTAGCTGGAAGTCAAGTAGAAGAATGAGTCTAGCGACCAGGAAGCATAGATAGCAAAGGCGGAGATGGTACTTTAACAGTCGAAGGAGGATCATATGCTTATAACATGCAATTTGAAATCACGTACTTACCCCGGGGTTGCCCCGAATCCACTAATCAAATAGGTAATGTTGGCGAATCTTCTGATTATCGAGTTTCAATTCGACAAGTACCAACAGGCCGAAAAAGACGAAAAAAAGGCCTTGCATACTCGAGAAGTCAATAGCAACCACTCTTACTTATGATATTCTTTACTTTCCTTGTTAAGGTCCCGCGGTAAAGTAAAAAAAAAGCTATAAGTAGGCTCGCTATTGCGAGCTATACGAGCTGTTTGCCTTTATACGGCTTCGCTATAGCTCCTATGAAGTGGTGGGCGCCTTCTAGAAGCTTCGCCAGAAGCAAGATGAGGTCGCTCTCCTTCGCTCGTTCCGTACTTGACTTACGAGCTCGTGTAGTACTCGCCCCTATCTCTAAAGGGGCTTATGCACTCCACTCGCTGTCTACTAAACGAGCGTTAGAGCGAGCGAAGCCTTCCTTTTAGTTCCCCCCTTATCCCTCACCCTACTCTTTCATTTCCGCTTAAGCTTCCCCTGTTTGTGGGATTAATTGATTGGATACCCGAGAACCATAATCTTTACTAGGAACAGCTTCTACGACGATAGGCGTAAAGGCATGATTAGTTCCACAAATCTCACTGCACTGACCATAGTAAACCCCTTCTCGTTGTACCGAAATAGAGATCTGATTTAAACGACCAGGTACAGCATCACATTTGACACCTAAGGAAGGTACAGCCCAACTATGAGGTACATCAGCAGGTGTTACAATAATACGTATATGAGTTTTGGCTGGTACAACCACTCTATTGTCCACTTCTAATAAACGTGATTGACCCAATTCTAGATCATCTTCTGGAATCGTATAACTGTCAAAAGTGAGTGACTGTTCATCGGAACTGTTATAGTCTGAATACTCATAAGTCCGATACCATTGATGTCCAATAGCTTTGATAGTAATGGCTGGATCTACTACTACCTCGTCCATTGAGTATAACAGAGCAAATGATGGTATAGCAATGAACATCGGGATGATACTAGGAAATATGGTCCGAAGAATCTCGATAGTAGTTCCATGAACAATCCTTTGCGGGATTGGATTTTTTTGATAGTGGAAATGCCATAAAGCGCGAACCAAGATCCGTGATACGAAAACCAAAATCAGAATGAGGAAGAAAAAGATATCGTGATGTAAGTCTATTATTCCTTGCATCATAGGTGTTGCTGCGTCTTGAAATCCTAATTGCCATGGTTCCGCTGCATCACAAGAAGCTAAAGTATAAATAAGTTTGAAAGCCAGATAGGCGAGAATGAAGACTTTACAAAAATGCCCAACCTTTTCCTTTTTTAACCATTCGAATGCTTTTTTTAGGGATTCCATTTTCTTTTTTTCTTTCTTTTCTTGTTTCCGCTCCCCCCAAAAATGAAGAAAGACTTGTCGGAAATCGCCTTGCCTGAACGGTTCACTTCTCCTTTCTAGAAATGAATTCATTCTATTGAGTTGTGGTTGGTTGTTGACCAACAAACAGAAAGCATGGGAGAAAGAAAGATGCACAAACAAACGAAACTGGAAACAAGGAAGGTAGAAGGAGCTATATCAACTACCTAGACCGACCTGCTATAAAAATTCCATAAACACCTAGCAAAGATACTGTACTGAATGACTGGATCGATCGTACTAGATAGAGAGTCTCAGATAGACAACCTTTCATACGCAATTCCTCGATCCAATCTCGCAGGTCTGATCGCACCTTAGATCAAGTTGTAACCGAAGTAGACCAAGAAGGGAGTGGAATGATGATGACCGGGCACTCTCTTGGATCTCTTTTCTACGCTCAGATCCACCACTCTCCTGTTGGCTACCTTGTTACGTCCTCTCCCCTCAGATAGGGAACCTCGCTAACCTTCTCGGCCAGCTACTCTAACCCTAACCACTGGGATCCCCTCCTGCCGGACTACCTGTCCATTCATTAATGGAATGCCTGAAGGGCAGAGACTTGAGTCAAGATAGACTTGTTTTCTTTTTCTTGAGTCCTCTCGCCTGAAACCGGCCTTCAACTGCGGAAACTGTTATTGCGGCTGTGGCTGGTAGAGAAGGTGAGAACCACCAGTAGGTCGATCCTCGCCCGTTATCTCCTAATCTTCCTAGGTTCCAACCATTTTTATATTCGTCACTAATCCTGTTGACCTTGCTCGGTGTGTTATATTAACATTTTCTTTGTCTTATACTCGGTTCGATTGACGTTTTTCGTGAAAGTGGGTTTGTATCTAGGGAGTCGAGCCCTATGTTCTTTTTTACTTAAGATTGGGTGATCCGGTGGTCTGGCCTTGGCCATTGTTTTTGCTGTGCGATCCCTCCTAACTGCCGAGGACATGCCCTCTCTGTGGAGGCAAAACGTCCTGCCCTCGTCTTTCTCACATCAATCAGACTCAGATCAATGCCAATCCTGTGAGCATCTTCTTCGAACCTCGACTTTGAGTTCCTTTATCAGCCACTCCTTTCTCTTTTTTTTTCTTCTGTGCTATTCAGTTAGCCCCCTCGTCCTATAGTGAACCTTTCCACTCTTCTCCTTCTTGCTAAAGATCTGGCAGAAAGGTTTAACCAAGGAAGTCTAAACAGGTAATAAGGTTTGAAGAGCTCACTCGTTAGAGAGTGAGGAGCAGGGATGATTTGAAATCTTGTTTTCACACCAACCCAATCTCTATAAAGAAAAGAAAACTATAGGATCCAGGTTAGTTTCCCAATCCAACGGATCGTAACCTTGGGGCGACCTCCTAACTAAGGTTATCATAGATAAGGGGAGCACGCCGGTCCCCCCACTGTGCTGGCTAGTTAGTAAACTAGGATGTTGCTGAGCAAACTAGCCAGGTAATGGTCACTTTCACAATCATCCTTTCATGGTCTTGTCTTGGAAGCAAGTTGCCCGAACGTAGCAACAACCGTTTACACGCCATAGCTATTCTATTGGCTCGCCTTTCATCGCTACTCGGAACCTCTGGCTGAAATGAATGACTTCAAAGGGCCAATCTCAGGTAACAATTATGCTGATACTTTGGTAGCTAAACTCACCATGGAATGAGGGACCGTACTCGTCTTAGAGCTATTTCGACTTATTCAATTGAAAAAAGAGCACTTCCTTATCTTACCTAATCAAACCTGATTAGCCGCATCGGGAAATCTAGGGGTTTATCGGTCAAGGTATTCAATCTCTTTTTTCGGAGTTTTCCGGGTTAAGTTAGGAGGGCTAAGGACAGGGAGAAAGAACGGCCAGGGGAAGAAGGAAGGTTGGATAAGTGTATGGAAAAGGGACATCGTTCTTTCGAGTGTACTCGCCGGAGACGGGCTGTCGAAGCCGCTGATGCTTGACAGCGCCTCAAAACCCCCGGAATGCCCTGGAGGGGGCCTTTGGTAAGAACATCACCAAAATGTGGCGTTTCCAACACTGACTTTGAGGGGCGCATGGAGCACCACCAACTCTATCAACCTCTTTTCTTAGACGATAGGTGAGACTGAATTTTAGATTCATAAACAAACTTACCCGTTGAAGCACAGGAGCGAAATGGATAGAATTCATTAACTATCATACGACGCGATGGGACTCAAGCTTTAAGTGAGAGGGGTGCCCTTACGTTACGGCGTTTAGCTGCTTCAAAGCAACCTGTTTTCGATATCTCGGACTGATCCTTATATAGACGAACATATACGCTAGCCACGAGCTGTAGTAGTAAGCAAGAGGTTGACCAGTGTGAAAAGTCAAACTGGATCCCATCCGATTAGGTGAAGCTCCCTTGTCTTGTACAGAAGCTGGAACCTCGCCTACCTTAGGAGTCAAATAAGATAAAAGCTCGTCAATCTCCCACTGAATTCTCATCTCATAATGGAAGAAATTGGATAAAGAAATCCTCTCTCAGTCATAAAGAGAGGGCTGGCTAATGCTATCCATTCCAGTGGAAAGGGGTAAGGGCGATTTCAATTGCATCACCTCAGAGATTCTTTCTTATTAGAGAGAATAGCTTGTAAGCACATCAGCTAGTCTGAAGCCCTTGTCTTTCTAGTCTCTTCTTTCGATACTCATAAAGTCCTTCTCTTTGAAAAGGACAGAAGAAGAAGTACTCAGTCATACTCTTTGATTTATACGAGTAGGAGATTCGATCTTGGGCATCTTACGGATGTGGAGTCAGAGGATAGCCTTTTTGATTCATCCCTTGCCGCCATACCTAGTGAAAGTAAGTCATCAGTCAGTAGCGAGCCGAGCCTATTAGCAATTTTAGCCAAGGACCGATCTCTATCTCTTATATATTCAAGGCTATTTCTTTTATCAGACTGAAGGTGCCTCACACGTCCTACTCCATCATGGGGAGTTGGCTAAATAACTCCGTAAGCTCCTTTAATAACTAGAGTGATCGTCCCTCTTGAAAAGAGAGTGATAGTGATGAGCGATTCCTTTGTCCCAATTAATAGGCTTCCCTTAGCGCCTTAGCGCATAGGGACAGACAGGTAAGTGGACATCTATTCTATTAGCTCACTCCTAAGCATAAACCAAGAACTAGACTAATTGTCCCTCGTCAAGAGAGTGACCTGACCTTATTTCTGAGCTGCCGAGAATCCTTCTAACTCTTTTTTGAAAGTCAAGAATGTGAAAACCGAGGCCATTGAATCTGCTGCAGATGTCATCATAGAAGAAGAAGCTGTTCTTCTTTTTTTGAATCTAATCACACGTTTGGAATCGATCTAGCTGCTTAGCTTATCTTATGTGGTTTGGGCATACGGATTCGGCTTTACTTTCTTTCCGATAGTCCTATCCTATTAGAAATAAGGTAGCAGCTTTTTTCGTGTAAATCTTAGTCGATAGTGGCTTTTTTTGCTTTGATTTGACCAGGCCAAAGGCGAAGAAAAAGGTCTTGGTTTCAAGCCAATAGTGACAAGGAGAATTCCC
>NW_026897886.1:370000-380000 GCF_033153095.1 Gastrolobium bilobum | reverse complement strand
CGATTCTTTACTTAATAGTCTCTACCTTTGTATCTGATGTTCCTGCACCCTTTGCTTTAGCATATCCATCTGGATGCAGTGAAGAAGCATAATATCCTTATCCATAAGTCTAACTATAACCATTGGTTGGTTCAATGTAATTAGGATCACCTTCTATCTTTGGACTTATTCTCTACTTCACCTGAGACTTGGGGTTCTTCTTCAACTGTCTCAGAAACCTAACATTGCTCTGTCGAGGATGAGGAGCCATCACTCTGACTGCCAGAACAGAACAAGGACCTTCTCTGATGACGCAACCTTCAAGAAGGGAATTCGGAATCATCAGACGACTTTGCAACAAAGAGAAAAAGAGTGCTTTCTCAAAAAAGAAAGAGAGATTAGCATTCCTCCGATCAGCATGAGAGCTCGATCCAGCTGAAAGCGATCCCTCAGAAAGTCCTTATAAACGGACTGCTCCTCTATATGCTCCGAGACCCTCTCCTTGCTCGAGGGAAGATGTGCGGTTCTCTGCTTCAGCCGCGGGCTGAACACTGGAATTCCAAGCAAAGAAAGATGATTCAGTGGAGTAATACACTGTGTGGGACGGAGTAAGGGCCCATCGAAAGAAGAATGCCTCTTTTCTGTCTTACATGGACTCCGGTCTCTCTACCTTCAGCGTGCCAAATCCCAATCTGCAACAGAGCGAGTAGCCTGGTCAACGAGTGCGAAGGGAGGTGCAGACTCTATTTGAATGGGTATTCTTGTTACCCTAGTAGAATTACGCTCAGTCCTTCATCTTACTGACCTGTGCATATTCACTCAACCCAAGGCAGGAGATGACTTTGATTACCCGTTCCGCACCTGGATGACTTCATTTCATGCTTCAAAGCAGAGTTGAAACCCTAGCACCGAACCCTAGAAGTGAACTAGTCGAATTCCATTCCAAATAGGCTAATGAGTCCGCTGCACACTTTCTATATCCGTACCTCATGCCCCCAATTATTCGACTGATAGTTCCGATCCATGTACTGCTTTTACTCCTGACTTGACTTCGGAATGAGATGAGGGAAAGAATCCATATCTATATGAGACAGCTGAAAATGCGTACTTACTGCATCAAGTCATTTTCCATCGAGTGAGATCCCTTGCCTTATAGGTTCATTGAACTAGTTTCATTCCCGAAGATCACTGAACTACCTTAGAGGTTCACTCACTTGAAAGCGTCTTCGAGTTATCCTCAAATAAATGCATGGGTTTTTTCATAGCGACTTTTTCTTCCCGTACAGAACGAGTTACGTCCCTTTCGGCATACGCCCTACCCCCTTCATGTTCCCGAGGTCAATTAAAGGATCCGTTCACCCTACCTGTCGAGATAGACACAGGTGGTAGTCTCATTACTAATGCCACTGGCAGGCGATCGGTTTAGTTCTGGATCATCTACGCCTCTGGTCCTCAAGAGTCTTTTCTACGCTACGATCTTTGATTAAAAAAAGCGAGATGCTTCCAAAAAATACAGTTTGATTTCATTGTTTTCATCAAGGTCCGTTGTTGTGACTGGAAGAATTGATTCAGAATCGGATGCCCTATCTTCTCTTCCTTCCCCTTCTTCTGAGTGAGGACATATCCTAATGAATTAGACGACCTCGGAAGGAACCATTAGAGGAGAAGGGTGGTCTACGATCAGGTGAGGAAGGTTACTGGCCCAATATGAAGGAAGACGTTGAAGATTATGTGAGTACCTGTTTTACCTGCCCGCAGGACAAGACTGAGAGATCTCATCCAGCAGGTCTACTCGAGCCTCTACCAATCCTGGAGCGACCGTGGGAAAGTCTTTCTTTCTTTGGATTTCATTGTGGGATTGCCAAAAGTGGGGGAGTATTGAAGCATCTTGGTTTTTGTGGGTAGATTCTCAAAAGAAATATGCTACATTCATTCCTGCTCTAGCTACTTGTTCAGCAGAGGAGACCATTCCCCTTTCTTCCTTGCGCTTAGAACTAAAACGTGAGGCATGGTAATGGCGCATGTGTGATATTCTATTGATCCAGTTTAGGCAGCTTCAGGAAAGCAGGAATGGACAAAATGTCTTCTGCTGCTATCTTATCTGCTAAAATGGACAAAATCTTCTTTTCTTCTCTATGTCACTAATCAGAGTCGGAGAGACCCGCGAGACTTTCTTTTATCCCCGCAGGCTCTAGCGCAAGAGCAATGCGAACAGCTGATTCTCCAGCAAGAGCAAAGAGAACAGGGGATAATTGAACTGCCTATTCGATAGCATGAATCCCAGCAGCCTTTTTGTCCTACTCTTGGGGCATTATTAAAAGAAAAGAAGAGGAATTCCTCGCCGGCCGATCTAATTCCTCATATTCAACTCTCGCGTCCCTGTTCAGTCCTGGTATGTCCAGGATTCCCCTGGTATGCAAAGACTGATTGGAATGACTCTACTAATCAATAAGTACGAGGGATGAAAGAACGAACGATAGGGTTGAATAAACAATCCATGATCCAATGACCCTTTGAGGTACCGCAAAATACGTTTGACAGCCTCTAGTCAAAGAGGAAATCTTGTGGTCAAATCTAGTAATAAAGTGAGGGCCAGCAACCTCAATCTTAGAAAAAGAATATACTGCCAACAAAGACAATACCCATGGCAGTACCCATGGAAATGAAGAAAATCACTGGACTGAAACCAAATAAGACCGACATGATCATCTATAAAGAAAGTCGGCACACAGGAACCGAGAAGACAAAGAAAGATAGAAGAAGAAGAATGACTTTTTTCGTCCCTTTAGAGAAGAACCACGCTAAATAGATAGAATCCATTTCCACCAATTTCAGAAATTTTTAAAAGTAGCGAATGGAAAAAACTGAGTAGCGGGTTAGAAAAAGGAAGAACCGAAAGAAGATCTCTAGTTGAGCCTTTACGCCTTTACTATTAAGAGAAATCACTCTTGGCACACAATCCCTATGATAGGTTCCTAAACGTGCTATATCTAGGAACAGGACAAGGGTCTTAGCGAAAGAGGTAGGGATCGGTAATGTGCCCAAGAATTCTCATCTGGTACCACATTATTGATACCCAACCACGGTCACGCATAGACCAGTATACCGGCTCACCATTTACCAAAGAGCGGAATCCTACTCCTGTTTACGGAGGCGGAGGTTACTTCCGATCACACAAAGACCCTAACCTCGAGAGAGGGTAGCCAGTCCATCTCTAATAAAGGGAAAAGGTAAGCAGTTAGTTCCGGAGATCTTGCTTTGAAAGGAATTCTTAGAAGTGAGCTTGGTACCGCTTTCTTGCGAGTACTGGGTAGATAAGATGGAACCTATCCTTCAAGTAAACGGTAAAGTGAATTGGAAAGATAGCTAGTTCTTCTCGATCGTTGATTCATTTCTTTCTTTCGAACTCTTCTATAAAATAGAAAAGCAGCCTCCCTCTTATATACGTATACGATACCACTGCTGCCACTTCCTTTGCTATCGGGGATAAACTCCTAACTAAAAAAATCCTTTTGGATAGCACGTGGGATCAACTTGTTTAAGATTTATGATACCAGCAAACTCAACTGCTTCCACTTTTTCCATTCTCCTTTGAACAATAGCTGAAACCATTCGTTCAGAGTCGAGAAGAGTTCACATCTGATCTTTCAGAGACAGCAGGGGATAAGAGAACAGGATTCGTTCAGAAAACAGTCAGGCCGGAAAAGCTACTGAAGCCACTACTCGTGCTAGTTAATCCATAATGAAGGTACGAGTGCTAAAGAATCTGCCGCTAGCTCTATTAATGTATATATAGGTTACGGATCTAGTAAGATATGCCGCTACCCCTATCTAGTTCTAGTAAGGGCTTTGCAGCCAGCTTAGAAAAAAGGGTTCCAAACCTGAGCAGAGTCTCTTCTAACAAAGATGGGATCAAGTAAGGACGCAACTACAACTGATTCACGCCAGGATGATTTCCAGCTCCTTCACTTCAGCTTCAGGTCGACAAAGGAGGATTTCATTGCTTCCCTTAGCTTTTTTGAATATCTTTTCTGTCACTGTGGTAGGAGAATGTAGTGGGCAAGAGGGTTCCTCCTCGAGCTCCCTCGTCGCTCATGCCTCGGATAGCAATCATTCGGAAACGGGGGATCTTTTTTTATCTCCGTCTTCGTCTATGAGTCCACCCTCCGCCTCCACAACAGACCCATCTGTAAGTAGTAGTTACGACATAAAGAAAGACGAATTCTTATTTATGACAGATAGGGAACTGGAAATGTGGACTAAGGAAATCCTTAGATCCATTGATGATTATTTGGACCTCCATGATAAAAGGGGGCGTTATGCTCTCATCCCTGAAAAAGAGATCAGAGAGACTTTTCGTATTAATGGTTTTCGAACAAAAAACGAAATGGCGGACGATGTTAGATAAAAAGAAATAAGAAGATCGTCCGCTGCATATCATCCGCTGCGTTTATATTCTGTTAGTTCAATAGCCTAGCTTCCTACTAGCAACTCGGTCAGATAGGAATGCCCACTACAAACTACCTAGGGAAGAGATTCTATTAGTTAGGTTAGCTCGTTAACAACGTCTATAGGTTTAAGACTATAGTTGCTTTTTTTGAGTTCCTCTCCCAGTAGTTGTAGTTCTCTTTCTTTTATCATACTACCGGACGAGAGGACTATAGATAGATGTAACGTCCGATACGGTTCTTATCGGACGTTGTTCCTCTATCCTAGTGCTTCTATTTTCCCTAGCCTTCCATTCCAGTGCTGGTAGTTGAATAAGGCTAGGCCAATATGAGCTGAGCTGCTATTAGCTATCTTTGCCTTCCTTTGCGAGTATCCCAGTAGGAGTAGTAAGCTAGGGCCAAGTAAGTCAGATGGAACTCATACCAGTAGTTTGACCCGGACGATGCGGACGTTAATGCTTACATCAATCCTATCTTCCTATCGTCCTTTAGGTATGGCCATAGTTCAAGCAGAGAAAGGGCAGGAAATCTATTTTACGGGGAATCTCCAAGTAGCTACTGTAGGGTGGTCGAAGTAGAATGAATGAGAACAAATCACGATCTATCAAGCTCTTTTGTACCACTTCAATCGCTAGCCTGTAATCCAGCCTAGCAGACTGAAGCAAGGAATCCTAGAGTTCCCAATTAGGAGACTAGCTTTCGCCTACGGATCTCTTTAAAGTAAAGTACAATTTAGACTGGAATGAAACTATAGCACAGAGGAATGCTAGCGAGCGCTCATATGCAAGAACAGGTGCTCACCCAGGCTAGAAGGTAAAGGCAGGTGCCGCATAGGGAGAGGTTCTGAAAGAAAGCCCCTTCTACTTCTACATTAGCATACATTAGTTAGTAAGTTGGTTAGTAACCACATCACCATTAGCACACCAATAGCATTTAGTAATTTCGTAATTGAGTACAGTAAGCAAGCGAGTGACTGGAACAGTAGATAGAGTAGACTTGTTCCCTTGCCTCAATCCTTCCCCCTCCCAAGCAAAGCATTTATTCATTACATAAATACGTACTGGAACAAGGAACGGAGGGTACAAGACGGGGAAGAAAGAGTAGGGAGCGGCGGCTAAGCCTGATCCGGAGACGGCACCGAGCCCCATCCCTGGGGACCTGATTGTACAGAAAAGTTTATCTGTTCTCCCCCCTTATTGCTGTCATTGAATAAATAAGAAAATGATTATATTAATAAATAAATAAAATTACGTATGTATATAAGATACTTTCCCTTCCAACCCAGAGTATATACAAGAATATATGCCGATCCTACCCCTTTGCCGATCTTTATTTTATCTCTATGCTTCGCCCCCCATTAATGTTAAATTGATGAATCAATGAAAGGCCACCCAACCCACAGGACCTACCAAAACTAGATCTTCAGTCACCTTTTTAATGCGCCTCAATCGACCTGTTGATTTCCTAGTCTCTCTCCATCTTTGTGGTGATCGGCTTAATGACCTCTGCAGAAAAAGGAACGAATCTTCTAAGTGATCTTACCAGAGAATGATTGCACTCCCTTCTCGGTTCCTGACTCCTCTCTTGGTTCTTGGTATAGGGCTCTGTTGAATCGCTCTCACCCGCTTTGGGTTAGTCTTAACACCCCCTTTAGCCCCGGAACCCATTGTCCCTTTTTTTGGATTAGTATGACTAGATTCTATCCTTATCAAAGAAATGTTCTCCTCCTTTAATTGCATTGCGCGAGCTCAAATGCTTGCATGAAGGTGGTGGGCCTAAGCAGCAGTACTCCTCCCCAACTCTCGTCCCTCAGGCCGACAATGAAAAACTCCACCAAAAAGTCTTCGGGTAGACTTGGTATTTTATTAGACAACGTTCAAACTTTGTTTGGAAGTCAATGGTTTACGTTTGTCGTAGCCAATCCTGTTGGCGCTTTGAACTGAAGGATGAACGAATGCCCTCATCTTCGGCGGACTCTCGTTTAGAGGAAATTTGACCCCCACCCACTTCTTTAGGCTCCGCACCTTTAATGGGCCGGGCTCTACTTCGCAAATGAGATTCATGAAAGCCCGTTGCAACCACCTTTCGAGGAAAGGCGGGGCACACATAGCTTTCTTCTTCAATCTCTCATCTGGATAGAGGCCTATTCCTCGCCAGGACTGGACAATTCTCTTCTTTTTACGGGGCAGTCAATAGAGAGTCAGCTAAATGCACAGGTAAGCCCTTTTGACTGACCCTTTTGGAGGAAAGCGAGTTAGCTGGTACGGGCGGACCCAGAAAGAAGTCGAGCTTGAGAATGCATAAGTTTACTCGCTTATGTACTCGCTACAAGTATTCCGCTCGCTTATTCACTCGTGAAGCACTACGTTCATTCGTTCTTTTCCCTATGGTCGTGTTATCTCTGGAATAACCTGCATAATCCTTTTTCTTTTTTTCCTACCAGGCTTAACAGACTAGCAGTCCATCCTAGTCGCTGCTACCTGCATATCCGGTTTCATGAATGGCACATCCTATCTCTGATTCAGTAACGAGTTAAAGCTCGCTTTCATAATCCTGTCGAGACAAAAGCCAGATTGAATTTCCCGGTAGAGCTCTTTCATGCCCTCTCATATGCTCGCTCTATCTACTCGCTTGACTACTCTTATATGCTCGCTAACGTTTGTTAGCTCGTTTCCAAGTACAGAAGAAAGAAGATCAGCTTCGCACCTCTCATTTCGCTCGAGCAGAAGCAAAGCTCCCCCTATCATTTTGTTTACTCGTGCTCTAGCATCCCAATCCGTTCATTAGGGGCATTTTACCTACCATCGAGCTCTGAGCTAGCTCGTCCAAATCCCCGGACCTTCTCTGCGATAGCTTGTCAGCCGAGAAAACAAGAGTTTAGAGGTGGAATTGGAGGTTCTAACCCGCGGATGATCCTTTCAGGTAATCGGGTTGGCTTAACCAAATAAAGCCCAATGAATCTTTTTTATCTATGACTTTGACCATAGGGATGTCAGTAGGGAAGGGCAAATGACTAAGTCTACAGGGAGAAGAGACTCTTAGGCTTAAATGATAGGCAGGCTAGCACATAGGAGTGCTATGAAAGTGTTCTTGGAGTCTGATTTTGAGTTCGATTCATATAAGATACCTTTCCTTTCATACTTACTATACATTCTTGGACCTATCCATAAAGTGCCTCTTGCTTTAACTCGCTTTCTAGGGTTTCGTATGGTCAGATAGACAAATACCTTTTTCCTCTCAATCTCCTTAGACCCTCCGTATCTTGTTGCCTCTAATCCTACTAACGAATCATTAGAGCTTATCAACTAAACTAGTGCTTTTACCAACAAAAGGTTTTTCCTACCATTACATGGAAAGAGATAGAATCTATCTGCTCCTCACGCCAGGATTGCGCCTGGTAGGGCCATCCAGGGAATACCTGGACTCGAAGACTAGAACTCAAGAATCAAAGTGGGAGATCCCTTTCGGCTTTTCTAACTATGACTATGCCTTCTCCTATACCCTTCCTTACTCTAAACTCTAAGACTTTAGGACATAGTATACTATGATAGTATGAAAGAGTTCGACAATAGGATAGATCTTCTCACTAGAACTAGACACTCAGACCAGGAGACTATCTGAGCAGTAACTAAGCACATTAGGTAATCACTACGCTATTATCCCTGAGCTAACCTTTCAAACCGATTCTAGAACCATTCTTTCATTCTGAAGACTTATATTATAGACTCAATAGATATTTGTTTTGTGACCTAGGAGTTAGAATACAAAGAATCAGATATAAGAGATAATTCGTTAACGCTCTATCCCTATGACTCTAGTAGTATTCAACTAATTAAGCTACCACATCCTTCATCTACTGAAAAAGCAATAGTGGATTCGAAAGGCTTGTGTAAAGACAGGGGCTTTCATTCCCATTCCTAATAGAGATATAATAAGAAGGTAGAGCAGAAGAGATCACTTCATAGCTCGCTTAAACCCTAAAATGTCAGACAGAAGGCAGGTAAGCTACAAGCATATTCAATAAGCACATCCTACGAGAAGCAAGACAGGCTAGTGAGTGCTTCTAAGCGGGAGTCTTTCATTTGTATTCCTACGCATTTGGTCATCAATGTCATCAATCACGCGAATAGAGTCTCAAGAGTCTTATTCCTTTACGTATAGTTCATTTAATACATGATACCCTTCGCTTAGACTTTTTTGTTTGATCTCATTAGAGGATTTTCATACAATTGACTCCAGCCGGGGACTCATACCTCTTGATACTTTCACTAGAGCAGCGATTCTGATTCACTGTCAAAGAACCCGAAAAGATTTCCTTCTATCAAAGAGCCAAAGAGCGTATTATATCACCCTCGGGTTACTTCACTCGACTAAGGGGCGTAGCGAGTATGCTGTTGAATAAATGGAAGACAGACAAGTGGCAATACCTGAAAGATTACCTAAAGGATGAAAATTCCTGGGTGAAGGCCGGCGCTTGTGTACCCATGGTGTCAGTAGCGACAGCAGCTGCAAGAGGTCTTGAGGCTCTGAAAGAGTGCTTCGCGCTTCGCCCAGCTCCTACACCGGACGTTTTTCTTCCTTGAATGCCGGACCCCTATGACTAAGGCTACTATCATATGTTAGGGAACATCCTATCTCACGAATGGTGGATGAGCTGCTGCTAGTCGATGATTCAAACCTATTGATGATCGATCCTCTCAACTCCTTTTCATCTTTTGAATCTTTCGCATAAGCAGAAATCAGTAAGTCTTCCGCAAACTAAGCCATTGCATAAGCAGAAATCAGTAAGTCTTCCACGAAGTAAGTCTGTTCTCTTTGCTGACGAAAAACCTGTTCTAAAAAGAGTGCCTTTTCTATGCCTTTTTTCAGCGCAATTAAATGATAGGTCTAGTACTGGCGTCTGTGTGCGAGGGGAGTCATCCGATTCGAAAGTCCTTTCCCAAACTCTTTTAACCGGATGGTTAAATTGGCTTGGCAATCCAGTCTGTTTACCCAGTCGATGGGCCCCTTTTTCCTTCCTCACCCTTTCGAGTGGAGTTCCCGGCTCAAACTAGATGAGTTCTCCCCAATACTGATTAGTTGGTCGAAATTACGGACAAAGCAGTGAATGCCACGGAGCTGAAAGCATCCGAAATCATACCAAGCGGGTGAGTGTAAAACATTCCATTTAAGTTGAAACAGAAAGAAAGAGTTCAGTGGCTAAATCGTAATTGAGTTGACTCGTCTTGCTGGGCCTTCGTCGTTTAGTGATAACGAGTGGAGTAGGCAGGCGAGTAGAAAGTAAAAGATTGTAATAAAAAAAAGCCCTGGCCTTCTGGGGAATCGGTCAGACCTAGCGCTTTTACATAGGACCGGAAAGAACAACAAATCAAAGAGAAAAAAGGTGGCACACCATTAACTGGGAATCCCGAAACTAATATGCTGACGCCTCCCCTCTATCCAGTTTCGGGAAGTAGCCTTTTTGTTTCTATAGCTTTGAAGCCTTTCAATCAAAAGCTGCTCAATTGGACCTGCCTTCGACTATTATATATAATTATTTCTTATCCGATCAGTAATAGTTTTTTGACCTAATT
>NW_026897886.1:355000-367500 GCF_033153095.1 Gastrolobium bilobum | reverse complement strand
TCCCTTATTTAAAGGTAAGGACTGAAGGGAATAAAAAAGAAATAGAAAAAATCCCTTACCGGCCGACGGGACTCTACGTCTGGGTCTTATTCCATCTTAAACTCGGATTAGGAAGAGTGCCCTTGAACTACAGATCAATCATAATAAACAATACATAAAAAGAAATGGATTCTCCTGACTCTAACAAGTAAGCAAGTCAACTACCTGCCGGCGAGAAAAAGAAAAAAAGGCAAGGGGGAGATAGGGAAGAGGAGATTAAGGATAGTCACTCCGCTCCATAGATAGTGAACACAGATTCTTGTTTCATTTTCAATTCCTTTCGGGTCGAAAACGCGGGCTGCTGGTGGGGCTGTGCCCATTCTTTCTCCCTCTTCTTCCGCTTTACAACCGGAATAAGGAACCTTAGAATTCACCCTACCTGTCGATGAAAAAATAGGATTTGAGAGGAGTGAAGCTGCTTGACCGAATAGGGCAAGGAGTGAGAGCTAGCGGATCAGAAAGATTTTTATGGAATGTCCTACTCCTGCCCGAGCTTTCCGATCAACCAATCCCCTCTTTTAGGGACATCTCTTTGTTAGGTAGGGCCTGGGATCACTAATTAGTCGAATGAGCCCATCCCTCTGGCCTATCATTTATTGGTCGATCCGGCTGGCGGCTCCTGCATCTCCTGCGTCTCCATGGGGCCCCGTCATACAAGTTGCTAGGAGTCCCTCTAGTCGAATCAATAATCAATAGAAGTCCCAATAGAAGTTTACTGACCTGGCTCTTCCATCGACGATCTACTGTTCCCTCTTAGTTGCAGATGCCCATGCTTTGATTCGAAAGCCCCAGCCAGTGATGAATCCCCAGTAAGATCGGAGTCTTTCATTCCTCCTCCCTTCAGTCCAGTTTGAACCCGTCCCAGCAACGAACACCTTCCTACTGCAAGGTGAGGCTCTGCCCTTCCCCTAGAATCCACTCCGGGCTTTGAGGAATGGGAGCAGCTAGTCCAACTTCTGGAGCAGCCGAGATATTGAACAACGAACATTTGAGCAAGCTACCTTGCCTCACCCTGAGATGAGAGGGAAGGTCGATTTGACTCGAATCCTGGACCTGATCTTTAATCCTACACCGGTTAATGATGCGATGGGAGAAGTTTTTTTTTTCATTTTTTTCATCAATGCTGGCCCAGTCGAGGCTCGTCCATGCCCAATCCCAATGGACAAACCTCTGATCCGCCCCCAGCTCTATAATCCACCCGCCTTCCCCAGTCCCTGAAAGCCCTCCTATTATCCTTGGCCTAGCCCTCTTTCTCAACTCGAGTCTTAAGTTCAGCGGCTTTCATCATTGACGAACACCTGCGCTAATAAGACAAAGAAGTGGGGAGTCTATGCCTTTTCATAAAACGAAAAGCTTTCAGTCCTTGAATGAATCAGTAACAACGAATTCGTGGAATGAGGGATCAAGAAACGGATAGGGAGGGGAATGGCCTTTCCATTATTGGTGGACCTTCCCTTGAATGGAACCGGTCACGGAGCTCTCCATTGAGTTGTTTAGGTTCTGGAATTCCATATCTAGTTGGGGGTTTCGGTTCGAAGGTTATAAAATGTGGTGCGGGTTCATCTCTCTCGACCAGTTCAGGTTCAAGGGAAGGGTGATCGAGGGGACCCATACTTTAGATATCTTTCTTCTCTATGGCGGGAGGTTTCTTTCGTATCAAGAGTGTGTTGGGGAGGCCAGGGAAAGACGGATTGGATCGAGAGGCGATGCCTACTCTACTCGTTACCACTAAACGACGAAGCCAAGAGCGGAAGGAGGGACTTGAACCCTCAACCTCAGCCTTGGCAAGGCTATGCTCTACCATTAAGCTATTTCCGCCAGCTACGGTAGTGGCGAAGCACTACTGAGCAATTAACGTATCACTTGATACGGACGACTTCTGTTTTTCCGCCGGACCACACTCTTAACCTCCGATCGAGCTACGAGCACGAGTAGGTAGGCGGCTAGGGGGGAGGGGCGGCTGGGCTGCCTTTTCAATCAATCTCCGGCCGCTCAGTGCCGCTATTGGTGCGAGTTGTAAGGAGTCTTGGTCTCGAGTCGAGCTGGGGCGTCATTTCATTCTCGTAACGGGAGTGAGTGCACCGCAAGATCAGACAAGTTACTCCCTCGCTGCGGTGGCATCTGTCTTTTTCAGTCATTTCCTAAGACGGCTCCTCTGATTATTTATACGAGAATCAAAGCAGATCCGGGAGCTGAAACATGAGTGTTTGTCTCTTTTTCAACTTCAACAGGAATGCATAAACAAAACAGCCCTTCCATATAGATCGTCGTGGCATTCACTTTGTCAAAAAATGAATTTATAGCTAACTCCTCTTCCTATTGATCTTGATTAGTTCCAGCTTGTTGAGAGTTCTCTTTTCTTTCTAGACCGTCTCCTGAAAGACCTGCTTATCCCGCATGTGCTTTCGGAGCCCCCCACTCATTCAATCACTTGCTTGTGATTGCAGCCATTCCCCGAAAAAGGGAGAGACGAGGGAATCGTCCGCTCCCGTTCATGTGACGAATCGAACATCGTTAGGTCCCGAATTCTGCGAACCACCGGACCTAGACCAAGATCTCCATTACGTCGTACGATATATCGATCCGAAGAACTGACTTTCAGTTGTCAGTCATCCATTCTGCTCCTATCTAAAGTGATGCTAGGCTGCTTCACGCAGGTGCGCTTCGCTCGGCCACATGATGAACATGTTTTAAGCTAACTGCATGTCGAGCGCCGTTGTGGTCACTCGTTCCTCGCTTGTTCCAATCCTAGTAAAGAGCTTCAGATCCGATTCTACACTACATACGATATTCCATTCCGGCCCTCACTAGCTCTTCGCTTGGTTGTACAAAGAGCATGCCCGAGGGGGCTACTACGCTCACCGCGCACTTGCATCACCACCTGAGCTTCGCTACCGCTTCGCCCAGCTCCTACGCCTACCACGAATCTTGAATCATCACGTGGCTGCTAAAGCAAGCTAAGCTTCACACGGCCCTGAGGAAGCCAAAAGACCCTCTCACGGCCGAAGGCTCCGCAACACGTTGGAGAACTTTGAGATCCCGCCCTAAAACGCCCATTTTCCTAGAGTTCCGAAGTTATCCTCATTCTCACCGCAGCCTTCTTACTTAAGCCGAAAGAAAGCCGGGCAAGAATAGCATTGGTAGTACGAAGGGGGAGCAGAATCGTATCTGGCAGTGGTTCTTCGGATCGATCACAGATTCTCGGCCCCGTCGTTTGGCTTCCACTCCAGTTGACCTCTCTGGTTCTCCCCCCCCTTACACAACCGGGTGGAGGACTCATGTAAACTTATTCCTGTAGGTCCCCGTTCAGGAAGGCATTTTGAACATCTAATTGGAACAGAGGCCAATCTCGATTCGCAGCAATAGAGAGCAGGAGACGAACAGACTTCATCTTGGCTACCGGGGCAAAGGCTTCCTCGTAATCTATCCCATATGTTTGAGTAAAGCCTTTACTAGCCTGACCTTTTCCTCCTTTCTCCCACAAAGCTTCCCTTCACAACCAGTCCCATATCCAATTAGTAGATCTCGAGATGGGGAGACTCAAAATGATACAAATGCGCATTTCCTCTCTGAATCGAGAGGTATCAGATCGAAGTCACATAAGTCATATGTATTATAATGAAAGTGATTTCCGGGAGAACAAAGTTGATTTATGAGCAAATTATGGCATGAGAGGACCAATGAGACAGAACACTTTTGGATGCATTCCTTCGCTAGCAGGGCTTCGGCCCATCTCAATGGAAGAGTCTTCGGTCAGTAATCTCGTACTCTCGACCGGCTCGAACCACTACGTTATCCATGTTCCGGCTCATTCGTATGCTCATCCTATTCATGTCACCAGAACCTGTAATAAACCATCATTTCAAACCATCCTGTTACAGGGAATCTTTGGATATCAGTTCGAAGGGAGCGCCGAAGAAAGTGAAGTAGCTCCCAGGAGCATCTTCCCTTTTTCGGGGGATCGGGAAGAGGAAATCTGGTGTGAGGTCTGAGGTCAACGGTAATATGTCACCCTGCTTTAATGAGAGTACTCTATTTCCATTAGGAGCTTCCCCCAGCTGAGCTAGGCTACTTCCCTAATGAAACGAAGATAGCATAAGGGAGGCCGTAGATGAAAGCCTCTTCAGTAAACTCTTTCCGCTTCCGCTTCTGAATCTGGATGGCGGCTTTGGTTGGAGAAGAGAGTGTTTCAGTTACGGTTTAGGGCTAGTGAGTTACTAGACGTTCGTGAAGGCAGACAGGCGCTCGTAGACAGAAAACCGTTTTCTAAGAGCGACTTAGAAAAAAGAAACCACTTCTTGTTTTTGTTTTGAAAAGCGCTGCGTACAGTTCTGGGGGTTGTAGAACAACTACTTGTTCGCCGTTCTTTTTCCGTTAGCCAGTATCGAGACTCTAAGACTCCTTGCGCTTAGCCCACCGCAGGTGCTTTGATAGAGAGTCACTTTCGGGTTGTAGGGCGCAAGGGGATCTTGAATCAATTCCCTCTTTGCCAGTAGCTAGTTTAGATATGGCAAGCGGTTCGAGTCAAGTGTCAGTTAAAGAACCAATTGTTGGCAAGAGTCACAAATATGAAGTAAACGACTTGGTCTCTTCTGGAGAGTTAGACAAAATAAAGTATCCTTCTGTATAGGGGAAGGAAAGGCTCTCGCACTAGTTGTTCTGTAAGAAGGGCTTTCATTAGCGTGAGAAGGCGGGTTTTCTGGATGTTGGCAAATGGGCATGAGAAGGAGCATCGTTCCATGCTGGAGATCCTTTACTAAACCCCTACCCTAACCATTATCAGAGCCTACCATGAACCACGCTTTGTTTGTTTTTCTTTTTTGGGTTGTGCGAGCTCCGGCTACCGCTGGGGAGAGGGAAAGTTAAGGAGCTACGCACTGGCGGATAGAGATCAATAAGGACACCTAAAGATGAAGCAGGACGCCACACCAGATAAGAGAAAGATCAAAGCCCGAAGCCAGCAAAAGGAGTCCCAAGATCCGCCGAAGGAGACAGACCTAAGGAAGGAACGAAAAAGAAAAAGGAGCGAAAACGAAAAGAAGGAAAAGAGGTAGATTTCCCTAGACCCTATCATAGGAGCCCGCCCCATGGGGAAAGGGACAATAGGCTGGGGCCAAACTCCCCCGACACCGATGAACTAACGGCTATAGATGGATACCGGTATCGCCAGCAAGCTTCATTCTCTAGGAGCGGGTTCAGTCCCTCGAGATTGGAATCAAGCATGTTGGTGATGAATTGAGGGAACTGAACTATATGTGTGTTAAGCAAAGCAGTTCTGGTCCTCCATTCGTTGGGCTCTTCGTGACCCTATCCGTCGGCTTGCCACTAATACAATACCCAACAACCGCGAAAGAAAGTACACCTTCACGCCCTTCTACCGCTTTTTCTTAACGCAATGACTAGCTTACTGTCCACCTTCCCCACTTCACCGCCCTGGTCCTCGATGTATCGATGCCTTTCTTTACTTGATGAGCGGATAGGCACTTCTTATCTTTTTTTTTTCATTTGTGTCGAGGTACTTTGGATTCGGCTTGTTACCGCATCACTCGCGCCGCCAAGCTTGCCTCTCGGGTAGGGGCGCACGGGTTGCTAAGCATTACATCCACGGGAAAACCTCCGAGAGAGTCCGTTTGGCAGCAAAACATAGCGAGTGGAGTAAGTAGGATGAGGCGGCCGGAAGAGACTGAGCCCGGACGAAGCCAATCACATTGAGTTGTAGATTGACATAGTTAACCTTCAGTGCACTTCAAATAGAAAGTCAGAGTTGAAGCTGAGCGTTCACCTTAGCGGCACCTCTGACCTCAGATGCATGTGTTAAGCATATATATAACTAGCGAGCGAACCATACTTCGGATATCGCTCGGAGCAAGGCCAGTCGCTGGATTAAGACTAACAAACCGACCATTCCTTATCAAAGGCCCAGCAAGAGACGTCACTACGTACCTCGGCCTCAGTGCGTCCTACTTGTGTCGTTCGTGTTTTAAGCCTGCTATACATCCTTGCTCCATCTACCATTCCTGACAATCCATCCTATCTTTAGTAGTTGCCTAAGGCTCAATGATGGATCTTCTGCGCTAAGGCTAGCATCTCATCCCATCTATCATCTACTGAAAGTTGCTACGTAGGGAGAATGGCTAAGGCAGAAAAGACATCCATGCATGCCACCCATAGTAGTAATCTGACGGATAACATCCATCAGCCATCTATGAACAGAGTTTAATAACCTCTGATTCAGCCAGTTTCCTATGGCAAATATTCGTCTCTTCCCTGCTCCTTCATTCAACCGATTGACCCAGTCGTCCGAGGGACTCTGACAGGAGTAGGATCGTTGGGAATGACCTCCTTTTCAAATGAGGCCATATCCATTCGACTAAACAACTCGTTGTTTTCGTCGAAACAATACCTAACTCTTGGGTACCACAGTACACCTAATAATGAGGGTCTTTTACTTCCTTCTGTTACCTTTCGGTACCGTTCAAAAGGCAAGGAACGTAGTAACTCGACTGTAAGGAGAGGACCGAAAAGTCCTCTTCGTACCTCTCCATTTGATTGACCTCACTGAAACCGGTTTAGCTAGTTTTATCAACACCCTGATGAGGTCCTTTATGTATGGACCCAAAAGGAGGGCACCCTCAGGTGTCAAACCAAAAGGAACTATCGGTTTACAAGACCAGTAGGCCAGGTTGGCTCTAGCATAAGGAGTCAACTCACAAAACATAAAGAAAGCGTTTTGCGGGACTCACAGAGTAGAGATGCCTGAGAGGTATCCGTAATCGCTGCAGCGACTAGGACATTGGCTTAACAGGCCAAACGCCTTAGGGCAACCAAATCGAAAACCTTCCAGACAAGGCCGAACCGGACCAACTGAGAGTCGGTCGATTCAACCTGCCATTTCCGGTTCACGAATGGTGCGTCTAAGAGATCCTGGATGGTTACGCCTGGAGATACTGCAACCATGTAGTACCACTTGACGTAGTTAAGCCATTGTCGGACCCACGACCTTAAGGTTGTGTACTCCGCGAACTCGCGACTACCATCGGTAACGAGAACCTCGTCAGGATAGAGGCAGAGGTCCTTTGGAGCCATTTCCCTGCGGAGAAAATTTACAAGGATTCCTGACTCTAACAAGTAAGCAAGTCAACTACCTTTAGGAATTGAAATTCCATTCTTCGAAATCCCCTCCTCTTCTCTGAAGGCAGTCGAGGGAAGCGGGTTATGGGGGGGGCTGCTAAGGCCCGGGGAGCAAAATCGGGTCAAACATAGATAGGGAGAAAGAGGTAAATGACTCTTCCTTTCCTCCCGATTGGCAATGATATCTCTTTCTTCTGCCATTGCGAGACAAGACAGCTTCCTTCGTTCGGGCGATCTAACCAACTTAGGGAAGGGATGCCCTCTCTGCTTCTCCACTCGAACCATAACCTGAACTAGAAATGGAACTGGAACGAGAACCTCCATCTAGACCTAGACCTGAGACCCGCATACCGCATATGCCAGTGGTTGTGGTACAGGTAGTTGTGTCTTGAATCGACAGTGAGGGCTGTAGCTCGGGGAAGGTTTGCCTGTAATCGATGGCAGAACGACTGACTCCTCCCTTTCCGTTAGCCCAATCCGCTTTATGATCCCAGTTGGTACTAATCTTATATCGGGCGAATTCAATGTTCAACAAATAGTTGAGCGATGGAAGGACAAAGGAACTGAATAAGAACAAGCGATACAAAGGGATATGAAAAAA
Source organism: Gastrolobium bilobum (assembly GCF_033153095.1). Lineage (NCBI taxonomy): Eukaryota > Viridiplantae > Streptophyta > Magnoliopsida > Fabales > Fabaceae > Gastrolobium > Gastrolobium bilobum. Next base: position 359,729 of record NW_026897886.1, on the reverse strand, counting down.
AAAAGCCTTATCACGAGCTGGAATCGAACCAGCACCTCTGGGATCAAAATACAGGCCCAGCGAACTACCTTTCATTCTGATCGTGACTTTCAAAAAGAAAGAAGAGAAAGAAATGGAGGGTGGCGCCTACATAACAGGTTGCTTGCTTACCAAGCCATCCTGGCTTTTCGCTCCTTACAGTTTCTAGCGAAAGGTTTCCATTCCTCCGCCAATTCCTAGCTCAGTTCGAACCAGTTAAACATCTCCATTCGAGGGCGAATACCAACCAAATCTCTTTTTTGCTCCTGCGCCAGCCAGCTAATCATCATCTTTCTCTCCTGATGAAGTCAATAAGACAAATTCTATTATCTCATGGAGGAGGAGCTTCAAGCTTATAGATAGTGGCCTAAGCGCTAAGAAGCTATTGGCCAATATGCTTTTCACATCGTAGTTGGACAGCTTATCGAAGGGAGGAGTGGAAGTCTCTTCGATTTAGTAGCCCTAGCCCATCCTCCCGTGTGCGCGGGCGTGTGTTGATTATGTAGTAGTTATTTTCTGTTTTTGGATTTGAATCATGTTGATTCTTCGATGCGGGTTCTGGACGTTTGCCTGGCTATGTTTCCGATTGTTCAGTCGCCACTGTGGCTCGCTACCCTACTTCATTTTGCAAGATTTTGTATGTGTGGTTCCATCTGTCTGTGGTTGGTCTGGGCCCTTTGTTCTTGCAGGTGTAAGCGTGCTCCCCATGTAGTTTTCTTCGTTCCCGTGGTTTCAGGTGCGAGTGTAAAGAGTTTGTTTGAAATAAGTCCAATGAGAGGATACGAAAATCCAGAGTCAAAAGCTTGCTCATCAGAAGGATAAAAAGAGTTTGTTTTATGAATTCTCCTTGCAAGGCAACTAAGATAAGGCTAAGTGAAAGCAAAGAGGGCGACAGGCTTTCCTTAGCTGCTGGCACCTTTGTCTTCGCCGCCCTTTTGGTGCAGATCAATACAATCTTTATCCCAACGCGAGGCATAGGCTCATGACATCACTTGTGAGTAAGTGCCACTCGCTTTGTCCCAACGTTGAAATCCCACTACACATTGGCGATCTAAGACGCCCAAAGTCTTATATCTGATGGTCCGTATAGGAAGATCATCACTGCCAAGAGTCCTTACCCCCCTACCTGCCCGAGGTTGGTTACAATCCTGGGCAGCCAAGACAAAATCTGTCCCGGAGATCCCACCTCTAACAAGACACAGATTGCTTTGTGGATTGGAAGAGGCACCGAGAATTGGTACTCGGTAAGATAGACCTTTTAAAGCAACCTCATCATAAAGTTTCCACATTAAACCAAACTTAACTAATTGTGGATCCTTCCTAGTGACTTTCCAGTCATAGGTGATTACGGGTGCCTTGAAGAAGTCTTCCAGGGATACCTGATCAGACGACAGTATGATACCATTTAAGATAGTTGAGCCACTGTTTCACCCACCCTCTAAGCGTAGTCCACTCAATAAAATCCCGAGCATCTTCGGAACAGATGTCCTCTGGATACAATTTGCATTCTTTGGGTAGATACGACTTACGAAGCAAATCAATAAGATGAGCCCTTAAGTAGGGATTTATAGGCTGTCCACGGCCAAGCCACAACTCAAATGGTAAGGTATTCTTAGCAGATGATGAGAGTTCATAACATTCCGGAATGACACAGGAGAGAAATCCTTAGTCAATCCATGTGTTCTGAACTTCTTAGCGAATTCGCCACAACCAGAATCATAAACTAAGGTCTTGTCTTTAGAGACAATGACACCTAAACTATCCAATATCTGTTGGTAGCGAGAAGATACCCTATCATCAGTGATGATAATATCATCACCGCATACTGATCAAAAGATCGACCAGGATACTCTTGTTCTGCTGCTGCCCATACAACAAAATGATGAGACAGAGAGAAATAACAAAGAAAGCCCAAGAGGAGTAGTATCCCAGAGGTTGACCAACTTGAAAACTGAATCCTAAGCTATCGTTGGTCCTCTCAAGGGATTTCGCCCAAGGAACCCCGAACATAGTGAAGCCGAGAAGATTTCCAACTTCATCGGCAAACTCATGTCCGAAGAGAGACTTTAGAAGATCTAACTGTATCAATAAAGGCCACCTATCTGTGGTTTAGATCGATAGAGTAGATCTTCTTTGCACCCACTAGTCTATCAAGAGGGGCACTTTGATTAAAGGTGCCATCTGTTTTCAGATCTCCCAACGCCTCCATTAACCAATTATGGAGAGGTCGGAGAAGCCTCTGATTGACAGAGTTTCCTATGGCAAACACCCTCCTCTTGCCCGCACCAAAGACCTCTGACTACGCTCCTGAGCCTAGGAAAGAAAAATCCCATTTGCCTAATACGTACTACTGTGCAGCAGATGATTTAGCTGCCGTTATTCCTCCACCAGCTTCTTCTTGGCATCAAGCCAGCCCTTATTCATTCCTTGCATCAACAGGCAATCCCGCATAAAAGAAAGGCTACTGACTTGGCTGATTCAACAAGGGAAAAAGGCATCCATTCAAACTGCTCCCATTCCTATGTTGACACCAAGAGAGACAAACCCTGGAGCCTTCCTCTCTATCCATTCCTTTTTCATAATCATAAAGGAAGGAAATGCTTAGCTTACTAAACCAGCAACAGCGGAGTAAGCTCCCATATCCGTGAAGGACTGCTTTCCAGCAGAGGAAAACTTCTCGTTGCTGAGCTTGCCGTTAAAGAGTAAGATGCTTATTATATAGCAGCTCCGATTCCTTCACCGAGAACGAGAAGGAAGTCTTATATTACGAACAAGCGCTAAAGAAGGGGGTGGGATCTCTCCTAAAAGAAAGAATGGACCTCGAGCCTGTCCTACTTATTCTTCTTTTCCCGTTCCTGACCCTGAGTGTAGAGGGGTTAGCCTTGAGCCAGGTCTTGATTGTTTATTCCATTTTGTCAGTTCAAGTACTGGAATGGGAGTTACGGATATTCATTCCTAAACTATGTCACCGATTGGTGACCTGATCCCGCTAAGCAAGAACAGCTACCGACACCGACTCTATCTTAACGACCGGTAAAGCCCTCTCTCTAGGATATGGCACTTCACTGCTCGGAGAGGAATGAATTCTTCTCCAAATCATCTCTTCCTTTATTTAAGAAAGAAGTCAATTACGTTCGAGCTTTTTGTCAACTGATTCAACTCAAGCAATAGAAAGAAAAGCTATCTCCTCTAATCTCTAACTATGCTGAGTTCAATCAAGCTAAGAACTAGTCGACCTCCTTACTTCTTTACCGCTCCTTCCCCCCACCCTCAAGTCACGACCTAATTCAAGTTCTTTCAGTCCTTTTCGAGCTAGCATAGCTGCTGATATGGAATAGCCTTTCTCTAGCCTGGAGCCTGGAAAAGCAAAATCCGATCTACGATACGATAGGGGCCCCGTCCCGACGTTTGCTAAGCGGGCTCATAGTCCAAGCCTCTTGGTCCGAGGAAGGGGAACCCCTTCGAGTACCAATCCGGTCCATGTGCTGGCTTGGCATGGAAGGACGGCTACCAAAAAAGTGTTTTTCGCAGCTTGGTTCGCGTAAGCTCAATGCTTAGGGCAGAGTTATGGCTTTACCCCTTCTTAATCTAGCATTGCTACTCTTCTTACTATGTCTAAAATGGGACCAGACCGACAGCCCACCACTGGAACTTGCTTTGCTCTCGCTCGGCTCACTCCCGCCTGTCTTCTTCCAACCATAGTGAACTTAAAGAAAGATCCTTCATTTCACTACAGTTGGAACCTAACTTACCTTCTCGGGCAGTTACTCTACTCTAAGCTGGGGTCTCCGCCAGCTTTACCTTTCCCTCCCTCCCAAAGTCCGTCGGGCCGACGACAACCCGCGGCAATCATACCAGGACTAACGAGAGATTTCTCTCTCTCCCTCACTTTTTGGCGCCAAAAACCTGTCCGCCCGGCCAGCTGGCGGGCGGCGTGCTTATCTTGTGTGACAACACTACAGAGCGAGTGGCTCTTCTAGGCGGGCAGCTGTGTGACAACACTACAGAGAAAGCGGCGCTTTCGTTTAACATGCTATGGTCTCAACGCCCTTACGAGATAGTGATGAGTTTCACGCGCTCTAAGCCCGGCACCATCCATTGATGACCTTCTAACCTATTATGGTAAGGGCAACCCCAGTTGTCGACGTAATTCCTCATCGGTGAAATGCGAGTAGAATTCACGATAGATTTCTGAATTGCGGCCGCTTAGGTTAACTTGTTCTATAAAGAACGTCAGACTTCCATCCATGAGATGGCGCTGATAGGAATGCTGCAAAGAGTTCAAAGGCTCCACCTGAAAGTGAATGAAGTAGTAAGCTTCCTTGCGTACATTTGTATATGGCGAAAGCTCCATGATACGGTCAATATTCTGCTCACCAAGCATAAGATTGAATAGTTTATCCTGCAGACCGGCTTTTTTCTCTAATACGCGTAGTTCGAGATACTCTCGATCAAAGATTTCCCTGTAGTGATCTACGTTTAGGGCTTGATCGAAGTGCTCTCGAACCAGCCTCGCGTAATCCCCCGGGTTATTCTGAGGGGGGATATTGTAGTAATGCTTGTTCTCTAGATTTCGGATCCGAGCATATATCTCAGCTTCGTTTTCGGCTGCGATAACATTTCGAAAAGTCGCCAGAGACTCGGAACTTGACGACGATTCCAACGCCGGCAGATTGGAACTGTCAGCGCCGTTGTCGAAACAGCAAATCCA
>NW_026897886.1:347500-350000 GCF_033153095.1 Gastrolobium bilobum | reverse complement strand
CTTCCGCACTGCTCAAGTAAGTGTGCGACTCCGTATGAGGACCTCCTTCCCTTCTGCCCACTCTCCGTTCACACGGTTCTCAAAGCAGAGGAGGAAGGGTGGGCAGCAGGTACCACGAGCCCTCTGTCCCACACATCTATCCAGAAGCAAGTGTAGTTCACCGGTTCCACCGAATGCTCCTATCTCTCGGCAAAGATCGTGTGAGTGTGCAGTTATGCTTCGGATGCTTCGCCGTAGAATAGATCGACCCAGTTCCCGTTCTTTTCCGGTGCACTCGCTTTAGATCTCCGACACACAAGGAAGGACGCGGTGGGAAGGAAGCAGCCCTAGCCTCTGTCCGGCCGATCATTCCGCTGGCATCTTGCATTCACGCCTCCGTTTGACTGCCGCTCGGGGATGGAGTTGTAGATACGTTAGTCTTAGCGGATCGTTGGCTCCACCTGTTATCTCCTTCTACGACATGCTGTTGTCGTCGCCATATTCCATATGTCACTTAGTCATCTCTGCCTCGCTGCGGGTCAGCACCTCCGAAAGAAACGGAGGACTTCATTCAGTGACTCCGCGATCGCCCTCTAAACGATCAGAATAAGGTAAAGCTTGAAGATAAGTTTTGTACTCTATTAATTTCTCAGTCCCTCTAGTCGGGTGGGCGCCGGCCGGTCTTTCGACCAGATCCCCCTAAAAACCGTACGTGCGGGTCTCCCCGCATGCGGCTCACGCCATTCGAGGTGGCCCAGCCCAGCATTCATTCGCAAATCCTGTAGTGAAATTGAGACTGCTCGACCTCGGAAGCTAATTCGCGTGTAGGCAGCGCTGTCTGTCGTACCGTTGACTCTATCTATTCATTGAATTCACTTTCATTCATTTTTTTTGATAGGCTTGCTCCCTCTTTTTCCAAGAATTCATGCACTTCCCCTTGACTTCAGAGGGCCTTATCTAATCTAATAGGGGAAAAGCCTTCCATTTCCGTCAAATGACCCGGCCCCCCCTGGCTCTTCCACCGTCCAGGCTCCCTTTCCTACCTATGCTATGCTCCCCCGGCACAGGCCTACCACGCTTCGCGCCTGCGGCGTTTTCGCCGGACGGTCTTTGCCAGTAGTGCCATCCTCCCCGCTGGCTGTATGGGCGGGTTGTCCCTCGCTGCTGCGTTCTGTTAGGCTATGGATTACAGGAACAAATGTAGTTGAATGAGACAGCAGGCGGGTTACACGTTCCGCTGTGCCGAGATGTGAGGTGCAGGTGGTGATGATCACCCCGGGGTATGCGCTAGCGCCCTTGACAGGCACTCCAGGACCCGCCAACGCTCATGAAAACCCGGGTCGGTCGGTCCTCCATTCATCTGACCGGAGGTGTGGATAACGAGGCCACCTTCACAACCTTCTCCCTTCTGTCCTTATGTTTTAGTAAGGTAGGGCGGTTCGCTTGAGTTGCTCAACCGCCCCTTAGCCCGGTGCTCATGACGCGCTACGGGACCTCCACCGTGCCGGGGGACCAAGCAGGGCATAGCTAGCGGCATAGGAGCCGACTCGGCGTCAGCGGCTTCGTGCCGCACTGGAGTGATCCAATATGTGGTTCCGCACGTTCCACCACTTCTCCGTTCATTTCCAATACTGATCGTGAAACACCATGAGCAGCAGGATGTTGAGGTCCGAAATTCGAAGTGAAATTTTTGATTTGCCCGTTCCTAGTCGTCATGGGAAAAAAGGAAGAAATAAGAAAGAGATTATTCCCTAAGAGCTTGTCCAGTACTACCAGTACCAGAAATGCATCTCCTTGCGTGCGAGAGACTTCTATGCCAGCCGTTATTCCCGGCTCTGTTATGAAAGAAAGCGGCAGACTCATCTTACAGGTGTTCCCTAATGAGGGATTTTAGGGGATTAGGGTTCTCCTTTATCTCGTCCACCCGAAAAACGTGTCTCAACTACAGCCAACTAACTCCCCTGTTTCCCTATCGAAAAACCAACCCACCCTACTTAATTTGTTCTAGAAATGCTAACCAAGTTACACACTGGGGCCATGGGTCATGAAAGAGGTTGACCCCCATCCCCCTTCACTATGTATGGCCAATGAACTCCTCGCTTTAGTCCGTTCTTTTCCTTCTTTGGGCTCGGGTCGATAGTCGCCGTGGTAGTCATGTCCCGGAGCCCGGCTACCGACCCGAGGCGCTGATCGGGAAAGTCATAAAGGGACGTTAAACGTAATTCTAGAAGGGCGTTACCACAACAAAAAAAATCCGAGTCTTGGTAGTTGACTTGCTTACTTGTTAGAGTCAGGCAGTTGAAGTGAAAGTTTATTAGACTAGTCCCACTAAGATGGCGGGGAAACTGACTTCCGAGAGAGCTGCTTTCGCCTCGGTAATTACCTAAAGAGAGAGAGCCGATGCCAAAGTAGCCCTTTACGCGAGGGAACGCCAGACAGACTGACCTCTGCTAACTACGTTTTTTTATATAGACTGGAAGCTAGAGAGAGACTATACTAAGGTATAGTGCCGCTACCAGAG
>NW_026897886.1:297500-342500 GCF_033153095.1 Gastrolobium bilobum | reverse complement strand
CACAGTGCACCATCGCTCATGCTCTTGATAAAACAAAGTACCAAGATTCTGACATCTACTGGAAAAGGTTGGAGGAGTTTTCCTGCCAATTAACTGCTGATCTCATTGCCATGAATCATACAGATTTCATCATCGCCAGCACCTTTCAGGAAATAGCTGGAAGCACGGACAAGACGAGAGTCACAATGCTTTCACTCTTACTGGGCTCTACCGAGTTGTTCATGGGATTGATGTTTTTGATCCCAAGTGAAACATTTTTTCACCTGGTGCTGATACGAGTCTTGACTTCCCCTACACAGAGGAGAACAGGAGGTTGACTTACTTCCATCCTTAGATTAAGGAGCTCCTTTACAGCCATGTTGAGAACAAAGAACACTGATGTGTGCTAAAGGACCGGAGCAAGCCGATCTTCTTCACAATGGCAAGGTTGGACCGTGTGAAGAACTTGACTGGACTCGTTGAATGGTATGGCAAGAATGCTCGTCTCCGGGAGCTGGTTCACCTTGTTGTGGTTGGTGGTGATCGGAGGAAGGAGTAGAAAGACTTGGAAGAGCAAGCAGAGATGAATAAGATGTAAGGCCTTATTGATAAAGACAACTTTCATGGTCAGTTCAGGTATCTTTCTTCTTTCAACTGCTATTGACTTCCCTTGCCCTTGGATGGTAGGCCAGGGAAGAAATGCCATCGGTCAGTCCGAGTGGGAGTCTTTTCCGATGTCAAAAATTCTCTGGAAACTTTGATTGGTAGGCGGGCCTTCCTTTCTGAACTTGCTGCTTGTTTCATTGATGAGCTTTGTTTCAGACTGACTGCTTCAGTAAATAAATAAGATTCATAATAAGACCTTAAGATATAGTAGGATATAAAGGAGATACCTTCCGATCAGGCCTCATCCCATGAGTCCTTCTCTAAGGACATAGAAGAAAGGAAGAAGGAATAAGGAAAAGACATAGCTAGACCTATTATTGCTTTCAGAGAGTTAAGGGATTCCGTTCGGGTACCTTCCCAAGGTTCCCTCACTCAAGATACTTAAGCTAACATCTTTTTCTTTGTTACTGACTTACTAGACCTACTTACTGACCTAGTATAATACCCTCCCTCCGGGTATATCACACTTCGGTTACATATCCCTTCTGAGGCTATAGAGGGAGTACGCTACGTTCAGGCCTCATCCCATGAGTCCTTCTCTCCACTCACTAACTAAGAAAGTGAAGTAAGCAAGTAAGAAAGATCTTTCCCAGTCTGCATCATGTGCCCACCAACACTGCTCCATCTTGCTGCTCTAATGGCTTTCAAAATAGAAACCATAGAATAAGTGGTAGCTAGCCTACAGGGAAAAAGAAGGTATAAAGAGATTGCATTTCAATCGATTACGTGCGTACCGGACCAATTCATCTTCACTCACGGAAAGCACACCTTTCACTTCGTACCAGCCTTCGAGCTAATTAAAGATCCAGTTAGAGCTTGGGTACTTGCTTACTTCTATGAGTAAGGAAGTGAGAGACTGAAGCAAATCTTCTGTTGTGGAAGGAAGGCAGGGAGAGTAGGACTAGGTCAAGTAAGATCTTAGACTAGTCTCCAAAGGTCTTTTGCGCCCATATCCCTAGCGAGGCTGAGGTGATCTCTACCCGAGTCTTCTGTGTTCCTGGAGCTACAAAGGCTTTTTTGGTGAATTTGGCTTTCCCTTTCTCCCTCTTTCTCTTGTTGTTAAATTCAGGCTGGGTAGCTCCTAAATGAAAGGAAGTTCGCTTCTAGTAAGTTGAATATGTCTCGGTCCCTCAAATAGAAATATAAATACCTCGCCGGAAACTACTTCAAAGCAAGCCCTCAATGTCAAAATGACAAAACAGTAAAGGGCCGTCACGCACGATCATGACAAAGGGTCACTGACTATCATGCGATATCAATCAATACGGCCAAAAAAGAAGCTATGATGGAAGGAAGAAGTTGACCTTGACTATATGATAATCTGAATGAATCTCAAGTGTGACAGTAACTACTATCGAACCTCGAAGGGAGACATCGTAGACAAGAAGGAAAAGGATTCTATATAGCTATCGCCCCTCTAGGCTAGCGTGGTTACGCCTCACCACTTGGCGTTTTCTTTGCCAACATGTCCTGTAGGTTCACATGGGTAACCAAAGACTAAGAAGGATATACTAGAACTTTCCTAGCATCCCGATGTTTTGCTGATAACTCAGTCTCTGAAATAAGCACGCCCCTGAATACCTCATGAAACCGTGCACCAAGCTCAAACCAAGCCATCAACTAATCCGAACTCGAAAAACTGCTCTGTAGCTGCTGAACGTAGCCAACAAGTAGGACAAGTCTCAACTAGCCCACAAGAAGGTAGCCAACAACATAGATTTGGCACGGCCAAACCACCAAATGAGAATGAATCGGCAGCTTCCGATGTTAGAATCTCTATTGGTAGAAGGTAGGATCCACCTGGGGCAATAGACTAGAAATGCTCTTTACCTTTATTCGATATCTGTGGATAGCTAGTGCTTGGTAACCGCACTCTTTTTCCAAGAGTAGAGGCGGGGATGGAAAGACAGAACGACTCCAACCGCTCTGACCACCCGTCGGGGGTTGGCACTGAAACTTGGATTAGGGTTTAGGTTTGTCTTGCCATCTCTCTCGATTGGTTTATCGAGGAATCCATTACGCTACGTAATAAGGGAATCGGCCTCCCTAGAATATAGGTTTGCCAGAAAGACCGATTAGCCAAGAGTGCACCCCCTTGTCTTTTCTTTTCGGCGGATCAGCTACGAAACCATATTTGTTCCGGATAGGTCTTTCTTAGGCTGATTTCTGGTGAATGAGCCGGGTGATTCCCTTGCCCTTGACAAAAGCACAAGTTGTAACGAGTCTTTCAACTCATGATATGCTTTCTAATAGACGCTATTTTGAGTTGAGTGAAGGGCTTTGGTTGGGTCTAGAGAGAGTGAGTGTGATTTTCACACTGAATCATTCAATTCGAAAGGGGTTTACAGAGTTCCAACAAAAGAAATAGCGAAATAGAAGTTCCATTCCGCTCGTTGTGGCCTTGACACAGCGTTAAAGGGAAATACATGGGTATAGAACCAGAATAAAGGACTGGAAGAAAGGCGTAATCCAATCCTCCTTAAATAGGAATTCGATGAACATCCCACACTCTTTCAGATGAATAAGATGCCAATGAAGCATCTGTAGAAGTATAAGGATAGTTTTGAAATCGATATACGAGTGGTTTTTTTACATAAGAAAATGAACATGATGATCAGTCCGTCCAACCTATTTACTTGGAAGTAGAACGAGATGATCCATTGAGGGGAGGGCGGTGGGAAGGAGGGAACAGTAGAGGCGCTACTTTGACAACGCTGTTTTCTTGCAGCATTTTCAATCGATGCCTACCTCTGGGCAGGAGGTGTCCTAATTTCCTTCGCTAGCTACTTGCTTTGCTACCGGGGAATCACTCACAAAGAATGTAAGCGTCCTACCGCTCCTCTGCTATTAGGCGTCGTTCGGTGGCCAACCTAAGGCCTGAAACAGAGGATTTTCAATGGCAAAGACCAGGGATTAAACCAGCAGCAGCTTCTCCACTGTCGGGAATGCCAACTATGCCTGATCGGATCACAAGAGTCATCCATCGTATATAATGTCGATGCCCCTACCTCCTCATCATCAGATTCACCCATCCGTAAAAGGAAGGAGGATTATTAGAGTCGTTCTGGCATTTCTCTTATCTATGTGAGATAATACTACAAAGTTCTTTTTGAAAGCCCTTTCTCTTTTACGTACCAATGGTTTCTTGGGGATCAAATGGAAGTCCCAGTCAAATTCTGTACAATTGTTGTATATTCCCCAGCCCCTCCAGCTTTACTCCTAGCTTGCCTGGGGAGGTCTAACTCTTCCCCATCTGGCCTAAGGCCTGACCTGACTAGCAGGGAGTTTCATAGGGCTAGGAATCCACTGAATAGCTAGTAACATAGATTGTGTCTAACAAGCTAAGAATCTCCAGGTCGTAAGCCTTTATACCCAGCTCTAGCTTTTTCTAATTCTATATTTCTTTACTTCATTATATCATTCTCAGTTTCATTTCCTTCGAAAGATATGGCTTCTGGTTGTTGTGTCCGATAATATTAATAGTATCCGCGAATATTAATGATTCTACAGTGGCATAGCTCCAGACATGGGCTTCTTCCCTTCAAACTATGGGTAGCCGGATGTTTAGCAATAGGATACCCTTACTTAAGTATCTCCGCACTTGGGCATAGTATAGGTTTGCCACTTAATCCACTATCAATGTATCAATGGTGGTGGTCCTTCTGTGTAAAGTTAGCTAGTGTGGATTCGCGTAAAGCTGCCAAACAACCTATTGACAAGAGCCTATTCATTTCATTCTTGCTATTTCCGCACCCCTGTCCGGTTTTTTGAGAAAGAAAGTCGAGACATTCAGAAAGAGAGTTATGGCATTTCTAGGATTAGAATACGGTCCTATTGATTCAATCTTTATGCTTGGCACGGAACTCTTGTTTCGAGTGAAAGGGAGAGCAGTGGCCCGCACCGCATTCACAGGTAAATTTCCCTCTACGGGGCGGGGTGTGGAAAGCACTATAAGTTAGTTGACTTCTCGACTTCTTACCTGTATTCCTTCTCTGACTAGCCTAGCTTGAATATTTCTTTATAAAAGACTAACGGCAAAGATTTTCTACCTCCTGTAAGCTCGTTACGCTTAACGCCCACTTACTTAAAGACTCGTTGGTTCACGACTCTATAAATGAAAATATGAATTTGAGTCGTTACCTACAGAAGCAGTTGCCCTTCTCCGGATTTACCCGGTGAGGGTGGCGCTTGTGAGTCAAAGTTGACACTTTCCATGTATGGATCATACCTTTGTTTGGCATCCTGGGACAGTAGCCCCAGGTACTGATGAAGTGACTCCCGGGTAGAGAAAGAAAGTGCTGGCAGAAAGGAACTCTCAAAGCATGGGGTTTCGCCGGGCGAAGCTCCTATCCCCAAACAAAGGCTGTTGTCGGCATTTCCGTTCTTTGCATTTTAGCACTTTTACCTGACCCTTCGTCACTACTTTCTGATCATGTGGATGCCGCTCTTAGAGAATCCGCGAAAGGAAAGGACACTGTGAGGGAGATGGGTCCTAGCTACTTCTTTCATACCAATAAAGAGAAGAAGGGATGCTTGCTATCATTCCAGTGCCACTGTCCAATCCGTGAGTCCTCTTTATTGAATCTAATTCCCAAGCAAAGGATTAGAAGGTAAGGTGCCAAGTTCAAGGCAAAGCTTAGTCGGATTCTTCCCCTAGGTTAACTACCTTTAGCTTTCGATAAGACAGTTCAAGCAGAAGACTAACTTGAGGATGTCACGTGGAAGCTTTCCTAAATCCATTTGACCGGAGCCGGGATCAAAACTACTTATATATGTAAGGATATACCACCAAACAAACCTGTGAGCCTTCCCAAATTCAACAGATTCCACTATAGCAACTAAACTCTTCAGATCAGGAATCGCCTTTCTTATCTATTTTCTTTCACGCCCTGAGCCTGAGCTAACTCATTTATCTTTCGGTCTAGTCCAGTTCGGCGTAGCTCCAAGCGAAAACATCAAAGAATTATCTGAGTAGATCCATGTACTGTCAAATCTCTTTCATTTGAGAAGCTTGCACTTAGGAATACAGGGCGAGGATTGTCAACAGTCCCGAGATCCATTTACTTGACCTCGTCCTCTGTAGGGGGCACAGGCTCTACATCCTATTCTTGAACTGACTCTCGTCTCTTTGCTCTTTGTTTGACGGAGACAGAGTTTATAGACAATTGGAAGAGATCTGAAAGAAAGATCTCCAGAACTTTCGGCGTCAGACAAAGTTTTCGGCGCAGGGAGCGGAGTTGGCAGGTAGCCCAAGCCTATGTTTTCTGAGATCGACGTACTGGCCGGCTAGCCAAGCTTCCCTTTCTTCTTCACTTAGATGCGGCTCGAGGGGTACTTTTCTGCCTCGACCGTTCTTCACTTCAGCCCGACAGGCTCCTCAAGGTCATAGCCCATGTCCTTCGCTTCTTTGCAATCGGACTGTACTTTCTCTTTCTTATCTCACCATCGGTGACGATTCTTTCCAGCGTATAAGAAGACTTCCGGGCTACCCTGTGAAAGATGAGGAAAAAAACCTTCCATTGGGAGGACGAATGTCGCTCCATTAGGGTCCTCTGCCTGATAAGGTTGCTGTAATGCAGGAAGTGGCATCTTTACCGAGAGTTGAAGTAATTCCCCCAGCCCCAGTTTAGAGATTTCGTCAACGGGGTCATGCTCTTTGAGATAGCGTTGACCGTAAATCCCTTAGCTTTCGACTTTGGGATTCGGAGAGGTCTACGAACCTGTGCTTCGGCTTTCGCTGGCGGGCTTTCGTCATCCATCACTGTCTGGGCTGGGCCGTCGTTGTAAAGACGCGCATCCGTACAGACAGTATGCCTAGACTCCTTTAAAAAAGGGCTTCTTGTCGGCAAATACCCAGTTTATCCCTTCTCATCAACGTATTTGAAGCATTGATGAAGGGTGGAAGGTACCACGCTGTGGATCCAAGCAGGAAGTTTAGGAGGTGTCACCGTCAATCACGTAAGAAGTGACCTCAGTCTTCAGATCCCATGTTTGGCACACACAAGAGACGAATCTTGCGGCTCTTTGCGAGTCGGCATTGTACCCCGGAATAGTCACCTTGGTCTGACTTAGCCGGCTCGTAGGAATTCATTCCAAGATCGGCTAGGGCCCGCAGTGGCATCACGTTGATGGAGGCCCCAGGGTCGATCTCTACCCGCGGTAGCCTTCTTTCTTTCGCCGATGTCACCGGTGAGATAAAGAGGCCGCTTATGTATGCTTGCTTATTCCTGTCCAGCAAGATGTCTTCTGTCGAGAAGGTTATATCTGCACTCTGGACTTTCTTCATTGGTGCTTCCATGTACTCATCTTCGATGCTTTGAACTTCCACCCTGTTGACATGTAGGGCATACTTTTCTTTGCTTCCTTCCTACTACTAAGCTTTTAAAGTAAACTCCTATCTACGGTAGCTGACGCAGCAAGACCCAAGGAATCGGATACGGATCTTTTTCAGTCTCTTTCGCTGGGGCAAAGCAAAGAGGGAGGACTTTCGGAAGAAGGCGTCGTCCGCTGATGATCTTGAGGTTGGGAGGCAGGTCAGGGGGAGAACTAATGCTTGTGGATAGCCCGCGAATACTCCTTACTTAGGCTTTCCCCCCGGAAGAGCGGATGCTACTTACTAAGAGACTTCCGTTAGTGAGGAGGGAACTATAGGCTTTAGCCCAAAGACAGAGTCAGGGATTTCTTAACAATCTAGTCCCTCCTGAAATAAGACAAAGGGGGTGGAGTGAGCCTAGAGTAGAATAAGACTCCCTCTTATACTCTCAACTCATACCAGGGCAGGCAGGGAAAGACTTCGACTACCGATACCGAGCCGGGGTTGATGAAAGATCACAGGATAGATACCCTATGGTCTCTATGCCTGCTTCACTTCGTAGCATTAAGGGGACAGTGCAATGAGGGAAATCGACTAGGAACGCGATGTCTTCCCATAAAATGAAGAGTGGAGGGGACTTCGACTGCCTTCTTGTATCGGGTGAAGAGAAGGGGGTGGTAGGCTTAGTAGGGCTCGAACCTACAATATTACCGTTATGAGCGGTACGTTTCAACCTATTAAACTATAAGCCCCTACGGATCTCTACATGCAATTCGCTCACTTCGGGAAGAGTGGACGGAAAGAGGAGGCCTTTGCTCTATCTGCTTCTTCCTCTTCCCAGGAATGAACAATTGGATAAAAAAATGATTTTCTTCTTTGTTTTTATATATATTTGTATATATATATAATAAAATAAAGATTAAGCAAGCGGCCCTTTCGTGACTCAAACTGCCGGTACGCTTTCCGGCTCGCAACGACTCAAACGGGCGGGGGCTATCTATTTGCTTGCAATGCGGGCTGTTCGCCTTTCGGATTCGGAAAGGGTTCGCCTATTTGATTCAAAAGGCGCTACTAAACTACTCTAGTACAGCTAGTGTTAGTAGTACAACAGAATGCCGTTCACCCCGCAATCCCTTCTTCTTCAAGAGCTCCCTATTATCTAGCAGCCCCTTCTTTCACAGCTCCCTCTCAAGCACTTGCCATTGTCTGGAAATTTGCCTTGCCCCATTCTTCGAGGCGCATCAATTCCTTGCCTTTGCTCTCATTGCTGCTTGAAGTCCAGTCTTTTAAGTGAAATCCCAAAAATGGAAAGTCAGTAGTCATTGTCGGGATGGAAAGCTACTCTTCAACCACTTATTTAAGCGCTATGCACCTAAGCTCAGTCTTTCTGGCAGCTATCTTGCTAAACCTAGATTCTTGCTAAATAGTTCCTTTTTCTTCTCTCTTTATGCTCGAAATCGTACTCATTCGACATCTAATTTCATGGGCTGGGCATACCTTCTTTAGCTCATTTTTCTCTTTCTTTGACTTTGAGGAAGATCCCACGAATCGTCTTCTATCGACATCGTCTGCTTACTCTTATCGTACGCTCTTCTTACCCAACCCAAATCGTCTGGCTTTGTCCGCTCTCCCTTTCCTGGTGAAGGAGAGAGAGTTTTACAAGCTGATGCAGCTAATAAAGTCTCGTTGAAAGCAGGAACGAAGACTGTGACGACTATTTGAACTAGTTTCAAAGGCTTGATTGATTGACCCTTGGGAGTGAATCTGGCTAGGGCGCCCTCGTAAGGCGTAGGGTAGGGATTTGAAACCGGAGGCCTCTCCTCATCTAGTTCTTTCGTTACGCCGAGAAGAAGCAGAAAGAAGCTTGGAAGAAGAGATGGTCAATCTTCTCTTATCTTATGGGCGAGACTGCTAAAAAAGAGGCTCTTTAAAGCCAGAACGAGTCCTCTCTTGCGGGAGGGATAGGCGGGAAAGGGGGAGGAGGTCTTCAGTCACTCCGTTTTTGAATTGGGTCACGAATGGTATTCGATTTCTTTTAACAGCATAAAAGCATTCGAACTTGGGAGATGCGAAAAAGAAGAAGGTTCTTTTTTATATTCCTTCTTCAAGATAGTACGCACAGGTGATAACATCCCTAATCGAATGGCCTAGCTTTGCTTCTTCCTCTTTCTCTGCTTCGGTTTACCAAAGGGGGTGAGGTCGACCTTCTTTCGGTGGTACCTTTTCTGTCTAGCTCGTTCTCTTGGTCAAAAGCCACAACTACTCCTTAGTGGCCAAGAATAATAAGAATCGCCCGGGATGAGTGAGAGCTAAAAGAAAAGCCTAGCGGCAATTCCCGATCTTCTCTTGATAGAAAGATCATATCAACACCGAAGACAGATCGTAGTTACGAGAAGAAAGGTATGCCGGTTGATGGATGTAGTTCATTCTAGAAGTAGTTTGTTAACCGAATTGAATTGTTCGGTCGTGGTACTTTTGCTTGCTATTCAAACACATTGTCGAAAGGGGAAGATCGAATTAGCTCTGGTTCAAGAAGCCTAGCCTTCTTTCTTCGTAATTCTACTGAACGGGGTCGATCCACTTTACTATAAGTAAGTCAAATCGGAAGCCGTTTCAGGTGCATAAACAAAAAGGCGCCTTCGGATACAGAGGGGCTACTCTAGTCACTCAAAGTCCTAGCTAAGTAAGGAACAGACTCTCCAAACAGAAGTACGTACTGCGCGGCCGAGGAAGCATCCGAAGCATCTAAAGTAGAATGAATAATCCGAATCCGTTGAATAGGAAGCCTTTGATCCGCTTTCTGAGAGCGCTGAATCATTCGATTCGAAAAAGGTGGAAAAAAGGTCATAGCACCAGCACCTGAACGCTTACTCTTACTGCTTCAGGTTCACCTCTTTTCTTAGGATTGGCTGCCCTGAGGTTCTTGTTTGGAGTCATTTGTTTATCACAGAACAAGTCCCCCTCAGTCACTGCCATAGTTGACCCAGTATCAACCAACCCTTTCTTCCAGATCCTCGCTTCTATGGGCCAAATCACTCTCCTCGCTCGTTAAACTCGCACCTTGACTACACCCTTCTCGGCTTTGTTACCCAGACACTCATCCTGAGCAATCTCTTCCGGTTCAGCAGTGTCCAGCTCCCCCCCTTTGCCATTGTCACTACTGGTACCTGACCCCGTCGGCTCGACATTTTTGCAAACACCGACCCTTACTCAATAGGGCAATGAAAAGAGGAGAACGAGGACAGCTGACTACCGCTAAAAGTCAGACTACGAGTACACATTGTATGATTGAAAACTGCCGCTGCGTACTACCCGGTGCTTGCAGGTCTGACTGGTGTCTTCTCTCCAACAGCTGCTTCAATCAATGTGAAGTCTGACTACTCGGCTTGCTTAACACAAGTGTGATTTAACCTTCACGGACCACTTCACTACCCAGCGAGCTCCGGCAAGAAAACAACAAGCAAGGGATTCCTCTAACGAACTCCTTTCAGGGCGCTAAGGCTAGTCTCGAAAAAGATAGATAGCTCTCTTTTGCTCAATGACTTCAGGTATTCCGAAATGCAGGGAAAAAAAAAGGGGGCTTTAGCGCTCGTACGGTAGTCAAGTCAAAATCTCCTTCACTCGGTAGCTTCTTTAACTACATTCGTTCTCCTATACTATGAGGGAAAGTAAGCATCAAACTCAAAGAACAGCTTACATAGGTAATGGGAAGACGCTAACTCCAGCTCTGAGACAAGAACTGTCTATCCGGCTTGCTTTGCTGCTACTTACTCTGTCTTCGCCGGGTAAGCGCTGTCTGTTCTGCTCCACTAAAGGATAAAATAACTCACCAAAAGCAAAGAAAGCAAGGAGGGAGCTCATGCCCGGCTAAATGATTTAATTGAGTTCCCGGCTCGTGGCTTTAAAGAAGAAAGTTCAAGGGAAGCGGGGATTTTCACTCTTTCGAGATCGAAGAATAGCCAAAGCAAAGCAGAAAACAAATCAAAATAAGTAGCCAACCTAGATGAATCTGGTCTCTCAGTGACTTCCTTCGTATAAGCTGGTAAGGCGGATACAGAGGCAGGCCAATCCCTAGCATGAGTTTTCCAATCAAAGAAAGCAGCTAAAAAGAGCGCATCTACAAGAGAGATCTAAAGTAGAGCAAATCACTAACCTAAGTTGATAAAGGAGCATGCCGATTACAATAGCATGTAAACGGTCAGGTGAACACCATCCGAACAGTGACCGAATTGGAATGCAGACTCGGTGATTAGACAGAGATTACTCTTACCCTGGCCCAACAGACTCCATTCTATAAACGTCAACGTCGAAAGTAGGGAAGATCCATGCCACACTAAGAAACCAGTCGCCAATGACCGAAGATAAGTCAGAAGAGAAAGGAACGTGTGATTCCCTATTAAGAGGTTGCGCACTACAGATTGTTGGGGAGAGTACGAGAGAAGAACAGACCAGAAAGAAAGAACAAGTCCTATGAGGAAGGCGTTATTAGAACAAGGTCGATATATAGTATAACAGCGGCCAAGTCCACCTAACGAGATCAAATCCATTCTCATCCCAAAAAGGGCCAACAAGGGGGGATTCCACTTGACTTTTCAAGTTTTGACAAGCCAGCAGGAATTTAGGTCTAAAAGCATCTTTATAGTTCCAACACGAAAATTCCATTCCACGCCCAAAAAGAAACAAGATAACAAAAACATCTTCATTACATAGACTCAACCCTCGGGGCTTCGTTTACCTCCATGTCAGTATCTGAAATTAGAGTTTTCGTCAACAGCCTCATCACCTGGGCTTCCGCTTTCTTCATAGAGAGAGGTGATAGTTTAGCATCTTTATGTTGCCTGACTCCTAAGGCTTTCGAGGTTTTCAACACCGAGCAATTCCTAGCATTTTTACCTGGGTGCTTAGACTTCTGACTCTCATTTTCCTGATGAGAACGTCGATTAATCCCAACTAACTGGTTATCCAGTACCTCTGACTGGACTTGGTTAGCCTAATAAGGAGGTTCAGAAGGTGGTAAAGAGTTGGAAACCTGTTTTGTACCTGGTTTACGTTTGGAAGCCTGGCTTAGGTTACCACAAAGACCTTTATCTTCAGCTTGACTTGACCAACATCCATAATCTTAAACCCCACTTCGTCATTCAATGGCACAAGATCCAGGAGATCTTCTTCATGGCTTTGAATACAGATGAAAGCATTCTGTATAAATTGTGCAATTGTAGCTGGGCTAGGAATTAGTAAGTGGAAAGACCTTGCAAATGCCTTTTTGACACTAGAATAGGCAGCTAGGAAGGAGGACTCTGAAGCCGATTATCCCATTGTAGAAGGAAGATGGACAGAAGGAGCTGCACATTCAGAATGGCAAGACATTGAAAGAAGGGGTTCGGCACGAATGCCCTGTTGAGGAAGAGAAGGGCTTTGATCCATATTGTCTGCAGGAAGGAAAGGCAGGTGAACAAGCTGCTGTTGCGAAGAGGCAATCCGCCTTGCACAAATAAGGTAGAGGCGCTGTAAGCCCATATATGGATATAGGGAGAGTCGCATTCTCAGTCTTTGTCAAAAGCCGCTGGAGATGGTTCGAAGCCGATGTCATTCTAGGAATCCCGATTTGATTGAAGGGATAAAGAAAAGAAAACAAAAGAAAGATATGGTAGACCTAGTAAAGTTATGATATGAGGTCTACCCAATGCTATATGGAGAGGGTCATAATATATAGAGATAAAGATCATGAGCTGTCCTTTAATAAAACCTGTTGTTGCTCCTCTTTTTGCTAACTTATTTCTTCACCGATTATGAGACTAGAACGAACGTGCTTGCTGCGCACTCGCTTGGGCTGCTCACAGACTCAGGCAGTATATGTATGCTTTACCATACGTTTTATACAACTCGATTTTAGTCATACAAATATAGGTTAAGAAGGTTTCCTTCATTTTCAGATAGATTCTGTAAGTGATTCAAAAAAGAATCTAGTTTTTCCTGGTAAAATGGGTAGAGGCAGGTGAGATCGATGAAGTGGGTTTAATGGAAATATATAGGATATTTAAATCCAAAAGCCGTTAAGGATATGGCTAAAGCAACGGCATTCTAGTTTAGGTCGGTGGGAAAGCCACAGTAGAAAGCAGCTTTCAAGTCTCGTCGGTTCTATTTCGCTTTTAACCCGAAGAAGCAAGGTCCAAGAATTCCTATCCATCTTCCTTACCTAAAAAAAATATGTGGAGAGCTACGAGCACGAGCATTTTCTTTTGTTGACCACCCCAATGGCACCAGCATCTGACCAATATAATGGCGTGCGGCAGCCTCGTATTGACCAGCTGCTAGTACGTCGTTCAAGATGCCATTTGTCACGGTGATTGGCCGGTACAACGAAATGCAAGAAGCTCTCATTCATTTATCGTACTTTCCCAAAACAATGGATTTTGGTAGGAGGTGTACAAAAAAAGGATGTCTCGCTCATCCTAGACAACCACCTTGACGACCTTGACATCGAAAAACGAGGTCGACAGGTCCAGAAATGGCTGAAAGAGTTGGGGGATGATGAGAGTGAGTTCTGGGTGATGATCATCCATGAGATCCTCCAACTACACTCGTAAACCCCACCCCAACGTCTGTACAAAGGATTGCGTATGGGAAATATTGAAACCGTCCTTTCCAGCAGTATCGCTGCTGTCTTTTTTGCAGCTTTTGTTGTTGCTGGAACTATGTGGTATGGTTCAGCAACTACCCCAATTGAATTATTTGGTCCCACTCGTTATCAATGGGATCAGGGATATTTCCAGCAAGAAATATATCGAAGAGTTGGTGCTGGGCTAGTCGAAAATCAAAGTTTATCAGAAGCTTGGTCTAAAATTCCTGAAAAATGAGCTTTTTATGATTACATCGGCAATAATCCGGCAAAAGGGGGATTGTTTAGAGCGGGCTCAATGGACAATGGAGATGGAATAGCCGTGGGTTGGTTAGGACATCCTATTTTTCGAGATAAAGAGGGACGTGAACTTTTTGTACGTCGTATGCCTACCTTTTTTGAAACATTTCCGGTTGTTTTGGTAGACGGAGACGGAATTGTTCGAGCCGATGTTCCTTTTCGAAGGGCAGAATCGAAGTATAGTGTTGAACAAGTAGGTGTAACCGTTGAGTTTTATGGCGGCGAACTCAATGGAGTCGGTTATAGTGATCCCACTACTGTGAAAAAATATGCTAGACGCGCTCAATTAGGTGAAATTTTTGAATTAGATCGTGCTACTTTGAAATCGGATGGTGTTTTTCGTATCACGGATCTTGGTTCGCGCTTTATCGGAAATAATTTAATGAAGTAAGTGGTCTCCCTACTGGACTGGCGACATAGCTAAAACCAGAGGCTGACCAAAGAGATACAGGAATGGGCATTTTAGAATAGCCCTTACTGTGGATATAAGTCACTTAGTGCATGTAAGGCTTGGAATAAGAAAATGAAATACGAACAACCGCGCTGGTCGTAATAGATCGACTTTCATGCTAGTTCTTGCTCCAGCATGAAAGTTCCATTTCAGGGAAGGACGACGTACCATGATACTTTCTGTTTTGTCGAGCCCTGCTTTGGTCTCTGGTTTGATGGTTGCACGTGCTAAAAATCCGGTACATTCCGTTTTGTTTCCCATCCCAGTCTTTCGCGACACTTCAGGTTTACTTCTTTTGTTAGGTCTCGACTTCTCCGCTATGATCTTCCCAGTAGTTCATATAGGAGCTATAGCCGTTTCATTCCTATTCGTTGTTATGATGTTCCATATTCAAATAGCTGAGATTCACGAAGAAGTCTTGCGCTATTTACCAGTGAGTGGTATTATTGGACTGATCCTTTGGTGGGAAATGTTCTTCATTTTAGATAATGAAACCATTCCATTACTACCAACCCAAAGAAAGACGACCTCTCTTAGATATACGGTTTATGCCGGAAAGGTACGAAGTTGGACTAATTTGGAAACATTGGGCAATTTACTTTATACCTACTATTTCGTCTGGTTTTTGGTTCCTAGTCTAATTTTATTAGTTGCCATGATTGGGGCTATAGTACTGACTATGCATAGGACTACTCAGGTAAAAAGACAGGATGTTTTCCGACGAAATGCTATTGATTTTAGGAGGACTATAATTAGGAGGACGACAGACCCACTCACGATCGACTAAAAGGAAAGTCGCCCGGAGATATTGGTTCAAATCCAATTCGTGAGAAGAGTCAAAGCGAGATAGGCCTATATGCCGGAGGCTCTATCATACATCAATTATAAGTTCAAGACGGGCATCCCCATAAAGTCGTTCCTTTCCCAACTATAGCTGAACTTGCCCGAAGGAAATGTTGGATCTTCTTGCCGGGAAAGAGTTTGGTTACCAAGTTCAGTTACCATAAGCGGAAGTGCAACCCTTATATCTCCTATATATAGGATAGAATGTCAGTTTAAAATCCATTTTGGTAGATAGTATGGCTTGATAATGTCAAGTTAAGGCTATCGCGAAGTAAACACAGAATTTGTCTCAGCCTTGACTATGGAATCAGATTTCCTTTTTCAAGAAGAAAGTCAGTTCTTTCATACTAGCTATTTTTAGCCGCCCTATTTAAATGAAATGAAATGAAAGGGCTAGAAGAGGTGAAATTCCTTTCTCTGGGTTGGGATTTCTCATAGCGGTGCTGTAGGCCGGGGCTTTCCCCTTCGGATAAGAAAGCACGAACCATAGATAGAAAAAGAAAAATTAGAATGAGGATTTCAATTCCCCTCTACATCCCCTCGGTCAAATGTGGTTCTAGTGATTAGGAGGGATTTGATCTCAGGCGCTAAAGCCTTTCTTTGAACCTTAGACTCATCTCTCAATCCACTTCATGTACGTGTTGAATTTTATCCGGATTCAAAACCAAATAAAAAGACGTCCCGATCGATAAAGAGAAACATAAAGAAGCGCGGCAAAAGGCTCTACAAATACTCACTAATTAGATAGGATAGGCCCAATCACTATTCAATCCTGGAAGCAAGCATTCCGGCCAGTAAGACAACCAAAACTATGCTTCCCAAAAAGACTGCAACGTTCGGATTACTTGACTCCTGCTCACCAGCACTATGACTACTGCTTGCTTCAATAACTCCCGAACCATCATAGATAGCAAAAGTCATGTCACTCCCGCTCGGCGAATCAATCGCAAGTCCCAACCCAGAGAAATCAAAAGGAAAAAGAGGCAGAGTGAAAGGAAAGGCGGATTGACTAATTGGTTGAATAAGTTCCGGAGGGGAGGTTAACAGAAGGCATGTTCCCATCCATAAGCAAGGAATTAAAAGGCCCATACTACTAACGACTGTGGTTGGGGGGAAGATGTAGGAATCGAAAAAGTCTTCATCTTCCTAAATAAATGGAATTCCGGGCTTAGGTCCCCGCGCAGGGGTGATCTTTCTCAGACCTCTCTCCGGAGACCGTAATAAAGAGTCTTTGCTTACATTATAAACGCGCTTCACTCCTTAAAAAGAGTTAAGAATGAAAATAGGATTCATTACTTCACTGCCACGAACGTTAAAGAATCTTCCCTCTAACTTTCTTTCCACGAAATTCTGACTACGAAAGGGCAGTTTTTCAAAGACAGAGAAGGAAAGAACTAAAACAACAAGAAGATAGACTTTTCCATCGTAAAGTGAACCAAGAACGGAAGTAACTTCACTGGCTGAGCTGACAGGCTGATAGGATTGACTTTACTCGCTCAAAGGCAAATCGCCAACCAACAGAGATAGAAGTCAATTCCGCCCTTTAGGGGCCAGTCACTCGATCTAAGAAATATAGGCCCTCAACCAACTCCTCCTAAAGTCTTTGATATTCCCTGCGAATAACCTGGCCTGGATGCACTCCTGCTGGGCTTGAACCCTACTATTCAAGTCATCTACATAGGCTTGAAGGATCTAGCTTCTTTCTCATTAAACCGGGCGGTCGCGTTTAGATAAGTTTTTAAGGCCATGTTTTCACTTTTCTTTCAACTCCGCTTGGCGATCGCTCATGGCTAATATAGGTAGGTCCAGAGCTAGCTAGTGTTAAGAAGTCACTTAAGAGATTGAATATGGGTCCTATTAGAATAGGCCGTAGCCGCAAAGAGATAGAGATTCGCATTGCGGGAAGGGAACCATAGCAGCTGAGAAAGGCTGCTGGTGGAGCCGGAGAAGAACCGGGCTAAGGGCTGGGGCCTTCACTAAGTACTAAAGCTGCTGGAGCGACTGCCTTCGTTGATTTCCCACGAAGGAATCGTAATCTCGCTACTTCCCCTTTCTGTCCTAAGCGGGGGAGAAGGATGAAAAACCTTGTGTGAAGGAAAGGCTGTCAAAGTCGTTGACCATTAATCCGGTTGAAGGACAAATGGACAGTGAATCAACAGAATCGAGTTGTTTGCAGGATAAGGATTCGGCAGTCGAGACATCTATATCTATTTCATTATAAGAAAGAGAGGAAAGGATGCAAGCAAGGAAGCACTAACCTATACCTATACGACTGCTATTCTTATTGATATTGATCAATGCGGGCTAAGGACGTTAAATGCATGCTAGGGTGGAGATTCTCTGTTTCAGAAAGCGTATGTCTTCACTCTAAACACCGTACACGTACAGGTCTTAGTTCAGTCGCATCTCAAGAATCGATAGATGGAGGGCTTTTTATTTTAAGTAGGGCGCCCCCTCTTTTGGTTAAGAGGCATCACTACCTTATTTGCAGGTTCGAATGAGCTAGCTTTATCTGCTTTCTGAGGTGTGAAAAGCCCTTCTCAAATCTCTCATCTCCTGGTCCTAGCAAGCATCGCATCGGAACCTGGTTCCGGTGGAGGAGAAGCTGCTCTTAGTTAGAGTAGGCTCCTACCCATCAATTGTTATGGCAGTCCAGTCAAGGTTGAGCAGTCTCTTTCACTGGGGCTATCAGAGGTTCCCTTACTTACTAAAGTTCTACAAGGTGTAATGTTCGGAGATCCGGGAATGAAAGACTGATTTCTAAGGATTTGGAGCCTCACCTCTTCCGTAAAGGCAGGTAGCATAGGTGTCCGTGGATTCTCGGCTAGGCGTCCATCCACTCTATCCGCATTATCCGTTGAAATACCATCCGAGGAGCTTCACGTGGCGGCCCTACATGGTATTTAAGAGAGGCCCTAAATCTTGTGTATGATTGGTCGACAAGGTCGATGAAAAGGGCCCTTGCTACTTATTGCTGTTGTGAAAATGCATCCAGGATAGTATCTGATCAGATCTCCATGCGATGCGGCATTCTGACGTTACGACAGGGCAACTTCGGGCAGAACCGTCAAATCCCCACCGGTTTGCAAGACCATTTTGTTTTGACCAATTCATTCCGGCACCCGGTCACAACGTCAAGCGCGTCATCTTTAACCTTTCGGAACTGGCGGGGTACTGGGCACATATGATGAGAAAGGGCACCGGGGCTGCTTTCGTGAGAATGCCGGATGACAGAGAGGGCAAGATGGTCTTGGAATATGTCCGATGGTGGACGTTTTCTGACTTATCGCAAGGAATCAACAAGCTGTTGACATTCAAAGAGCAGCAACTCTCTGATCAAGAAAGAGTTGGGAGTCGAAGTCCTCCTCCTCCTGAACCCACATACATATGGACCCATTTCCGAGCAGGGGCAGCCACCCAGATCATCGCAACATCGGAAAGGTCACCAGCCCGGGCAGAAGCAAACAAACCCGGACCATGAAAGGAAAGGGAGGTGAAGCACCCGTCATCCTGACCGTCCATTACCTTTGAAAGCAATCCTTACCTTCACGGACCCTAGTTTTAAGCAGCGCAGCACCAGAAAGAGTCAAAGGTACCACACGAACGGACTAAGCAACAGGGTCCGAAGGAGTAGTAGCGTCTGGTGTGGGAGCAAGGAGTAGTTAATGGAAGGACCATAAATATACAATAAACATTAAGAGCCTGACCACCGAAGCATTTTCATTACTTTCCACAGAAGAGAGCATAAACAAAATTCAATACACAAACAAAAACGACTAGTGGTATGTAAGTCTCTTCAAGAGTGAGCTTGCGCTGCCGTTCCACTTAGGTAAACACCATATCCCTCTATTCGGCTTAGGCGTATCGGGAGTGAACAAGCAGAGCAGAGATTCTTTCCGGGATGACAAGAGGAGACCATATTTATGAAATTGATTTAATTGGTCTTTCTCACCTTGGCCCTTTGCCTGTTAAATTTATTAATTGCTTTTCCCTCACTCCTTGAACAAGAGTTTACAGCTGACCCAGAGCTAGCCACACCTCCGAAAGAGTCAATCACTTGACACTTTCTTATTCACACCGAAGAGCTAGTGCACAACTAGTGCCCAATGAAGACCCAAGCAATGCATCGAGAAGGCGAAAGAGAGAAGCCAGGAAAGCCTTCTCTCTATCTCTTCCTGACAAGGAGTCCGTTCATGGTATAATAAGTCCTATTCTTTCAGAGCCAGTCCCTTTGGAATCTATTTTTTTGAACTCTCCGAAGCATGCTTTTTTTTTTTATGTAGCTTTGCCGGATGGATTGGCATATGGGAGCCCTAAAGAAAGGCAGGCGGTTATTATAAGAGAGGTGCCTTAAAGTAGAAATTTTAGCCGATACATACATAAAAACTGAATAAAAGCGAAAGGCTTTCTCCCTCCATATCATATGCATTACCTATAGCATTCGACCCCTTCCTCTTTGTAGGAATTCATTTCTTTCTACTCCTTTCGCCCTACGACTCCTCATGATGAAAGCTACTTCGCACCTTGAGTCTGCTTTCTATATTCTAAAAGAGATCTCCCTTGAGCTTGGACAGTTGGGCAAGCCGAACCCTGTACAGTAGAAGTTTCAGCTATTATTGATCCAGTTGCCACCTCTTCACCATGTTTGGATGACACCGGTTCTTTCGAAGCAGATAAGGGCATTCATTGATGGATCGTCTCACTTGCCTGCGAACATAGCGAAAAACTATGAAAATGGAGCTGACGGTAAAGTCAGCTACGTGAAATAAAGCCTATCTTCTATGGGGCAGCTATTTCCGTACCGGGAAGCAGCTGTTAAGGTGTCAAAGTGCGGCACTAATCAATCTCGTCAGCAAAGCTAGTCTGGAGATTTTTTCTCAAAAAAGGATCTGACCATATTGGTCAGAATAATAAGTAGGCGGACGGGATTCCTCCCCTTTTTCCTTTATAGAGAAGCGGGGTGACAAGATTTGATAGATGCCAATAATCAATCCACAGTCTTACTGGTCAAGGCATATTACTCTCAAGCTCCCGACCGCAGGCCACAGATATCTTCTTTAATATTTACAAGCCATCTCAACAGGCGTCCATTTCTCAGTCGAACAAAAAATCTTTCTGCTATCCGGTGATATTAAAAGGTTTCTTATTCATCCACATTTCAGGCTCGGAATGCCTCTTTACGTTAGTCTTTCTTAGCCAGCTAACAGCTAACGGGGCCACCGCCCAAGGAATTGCGACTGCTCGATACCGGCCGATTCCTGCTTGAATTGAGCTCTGATGGCATGATGCTAGGTCTGTTTACAGCATTGACCGCGGTATCCTGCTTGCACGGACGGCGTGTAGGATTGCCGTAACGTAATATGAATGCTTAATTCATTTTAATTAGTAATGTGATAGATTTCTTTCATCCTTGTTCGGTGCTTGTTATTGAGTTGGTGTAAAAGAGGGCTAAGCCCAAGACAATAATTCCAATAGTTCGCTTTTTCGTTTTAGCGCTACTTGGATACTTCAAGCCAAGATCAGGACGATGGGTGGGAGATAGGGGCATGCATCCAAGAGCGTATTTTCTCGTTGTTGCTTGTAACATTATTAACGAGAAAAAGTGGCTGGCTCTATTTTCATGCTTCATGTTGTCGCCTTCGAAATCGATGCTTAAGTCGATCCACTTGCATTGGTGGTCTCTCTCTTCCCTCATCGCATGCGCTTCGCTTCGACCAGGGGCCTTTTCTTGTCCGGTAGAGTAGATTTCTTCCCTCGATCTGGTCTTCTGTAACAATCTGATCTTTCACTCACTTTATGAAAGCTATTTTATTGGGGATCCTAGGTGGGGAAATAGCAAGTCTCTTTTATTTTCTGGCTGACTTACAGCCGGGAGGCCAAGGGAGGCGTTTGGTCTGCTTGTCGTATACTACTAACCTAACCGCGAGTCAATCAATCTATCTATATATTATTGATGGTACGAAGCCTTTTTTCAAAGCCCGAAGGCGGATATTACCTTATCACTTTTTTTTTAATAGTTTAGTAACCTAACCCGCCGGATACAAGTTTTGCAAAGGAAAGACATTCTTCAACGAGTGAAATCGAAACAGCCGCAAAAGCATACGCATAATCAGGCACGGCATATGCATCATCAGACGCGGAAGGAATTTTAGAATTGATCTTTCTTATTATTTTCTTACGTTACACTGTCACTAGGTCAGCCCCCCATTTGATCGACGGTTTAACCGCTTTAGCCGACACTGATGCTGCCATTTAGAAATCAAGGAATATGGTTACGACTTGGTTGGTGTTCGGTGAGCCGATCGGAGAATCAAAAAAGATGTTTTTGGCATTTCTATAAGATCTTTACTTTGACTATTTTAATCTTTGAGCGGATGGATACGCATTCAGTTAGCTTTCTTACAGCAGATAGGCTCACAGCGGATACGACAAGACCGCTTATTCACTCAGCAACAACAGCGCATTCAATAGCAGCATTCGATGCTTCTTCCCTATTCTATTTGTAAACAACCGACCGAGGGGAAGTAAGCAGGAAGCCATAACTGCAAGAACCACAGCGGACCGGTAGGATTGGCGAAAGAGTCTTGCAACAGTCTGTACAGGCCCCTTTACAAGCAAGCTAACAAGAATAGAGCAAGTGCCATTCTTTTACCTGAATGACATCCACTCTTGGCCAAGTTGAAGCACTCTGAAGTCATCCTCAGGGAAGGCGAGCAAGGAAAAGGAAAAGATAACTAGCTTTGGGCTTCTCCTCAGAGAAAGAAGGGACTTTAAAGTACAGAAGCCAAAGAAAGCCTCTTTACCTAACTTTGGCTGGTATACGAGTGGGAACAGGCTCAGTTCAAAAAAAACCATACCATATATGTCTTTAGATTCAATAAATCTATCTCTGTTGGGAACTTATTTTAACCAATATTTCTGTCTTTCTTCGATACCGACATTCTAAGATGTAGAGGTTGAAACTGCTTATTATATTAAGGCCGAGACAGGGCCAAGCTTAATTCCATTGTGACAGGGTGCCATCCTGAAGGGAAGCAGTCGCTACTTCCCACGGTCTAGTTTAAGCACGATACTACTTATATCCATCCCTCTTTCATCTGCCTATAGCTTCTCTTTGAGCTCCACTACGATCCCACTTATCAAAATCCAAATTCAAATCTTGTTGAACCCGATACCCATCCTAGCACGTCCCGTCCAAGAGCACCACCCTAGAAGAAGCTAAAAGCAGGAACTAGCCCGCTGCGGTAACATCGTTCAGTTCATAGGTTTGTGATTCGAGGAGTTTTCTTTTCGGTACCCTAAAAAGAGTACAGAGTCCCTAACTACTGCTTTTAAGCCTGTCCTTTGGAGCCTGAGGCAGGTGAGTAACTGGATCTGAGACTCTCGTTCTGTGCGTGAGCACTCCACTTGCTGATAATCTCATCTTGTTTTTCTTCTTATTTCGTAAAGTAATTAAGTCTTTGGTGACTTCTTTCCTTTGTTTGGCTTGAGTTCCATCTCATTTGTCAGGAGATGGAGTCATCTTGCTTAGTAAGGCAGTCCATAGAAAAATGGCCTGAGTTTTGTTGTGCCCAACCGTGACTAAAGGGATCCCTTGTTGATATAGCTGAAAGTGGGTGGAATCAATCGTTTAGTATAGTTGATCACGGCTGCATTTAGGATAGGAGCTATCTTTTCATCCAACTATTACATACATAAGAGAAGAAAGCTGTTAGCTTAGGGCAGAGGTATGCCCCCAGCCTACCCGAGTTCACAGATGTCGTTGTTTATCCCTTTCTTTATTCATGAAAATTGGGTGAGTCTTCAGTCTATCTGAGTATAAGATCGAAAAGAGATTCTTCCTTTTCTTGTTAGACAAGCAACACAGGAACCAGATACGAGTTTCTTAAACCACTTCCTAGCCGCTGAGATGCTCAGTTGACTCTATAGGAAGATTGAACACCGTTGTTCATAGGCGCCTCGTCCAAGTCCCATTAATATCACCGATCGGATCCATGTTATCGATTCAACCATGTGCCGGCGCATAAGAAAGAGAAGATGGATCGCCGGGGCTAAGCGAGAACATTCGGGTAAGGCATTGAATGACCCTGTTGTTACTATTTCTATTTAGATAGGGCGGATGTAGCAATTATGAGTGTCCGGAAGTTGTCATTCTCTATTGGTGCGTGCTCGCACCGGTGCACGGAGAAAAATCAGTGTTTTTTTTCCTTCGCTAGACCGCTAACCTCCAGATTAGCCCTATGTCTCTTGTCTCTTATCCAGGTCTAAACTTAGAGCCTTTGTTACCGTGTCCCCTAGCGGCCCTGCCACCACGCCTAGTTTCCAATAAAAAAATGAATGTAATTATCACTACGGCGCATCTCCACGGTCAGTTAGGGAAGAGAGGGGGAATAGGAAGCATTTAGAGCGCTCTTTCTTCCCTTTGGCTCTTGCACCATTGGTGGTTTGGCGCCGCAGCAATATGGAATCACTATTCAAGCTTCCTTTCCAACCTTAAATAGGATAGCCTCAATCATAGGTGCCTACCCTACTTAGTAAGAGTGCTTCGACCCTATTTCCGCTCATTCTTTCAGAAGCAAGATGACCATATTTCAGAGTAGGCTAAGGATGCGAACCACAAAAGCAATTCAGAAGGGGTTACAACCAATAGCAAGTAGTCGGCCTAAGAAAAGGGATGATTAGACGAGTGATGTCAGCTGTGCCGTGGTAGGTACCGAGATGCCGTTAGATCCACGTGGATGATTCCCATCCAAGATTTCCATGATTTTGGTAATTACTGAATTCACTCGAATGAATCATCCTTTCTACTGACACGACATGATCCAGCCGCTTTAATTCCCCTCTTTTTCGTAGTTCACCCATGTAAGAGTTCGGGTTTCGGCGTATCAGGGCAAGAGGCACTAGGTCTTATCCCTCGGCAGGGGTGGTATATTATTAGCAATCTTTCGATCGCACGTATCTGTCGTTGCCGATGAACCGATTAAGAAGAGAAACTCTCTCTCTTAAGGTGAAGCGCCTTTCAGCCATCTACAACTCTATCCGAAAGGCTTGGTAGGTGGCAACGGAATATGTTGGAATTGCTTATTCCCCCAACCACGGATGAAAGCGTGACAAACTGAACGGAAGGTTCAGATAGCGAATTCTGTGACTCATTTATCACCGCGTCTACATCTATCCCCATGGATTGGGGGGGTATGCTCCGAAAAATCCCGGAAGGTAACTGGACCGAAGAAGCAAGAAGGCTGGCTCTTCTTGTCTTGACGGCTCAATGCAGGATCCGGAAACGGGAAGGTGTCTAAAGCAGCTACTCCATTGCATAGACTCGACCTACGACGCGTCGAAAGAGAACCGGTGTAGATAGAGGAAGCGGTTCATTCTCCCCACTTCTGATTCCTTGAGTGAATCCATATATAGAAGATAGGGGCCACGAAATACCATCCGAATGCTGTCTTCTAGGCTGATTTCTTTCGGGACATCTGAAGTCAAGGCCTCCCCAGCCAACCCCCGAACTAGTGAAGCGATCTCTATCTCTTCCTCCGCTCCTCCCCTTACCGATGTGGAATTGAGAAAGAAATGCTTGAGTGCAATGTAAGAGGTTTGAGCTTTTAATTCATGACATGAACAAGTGCTAGGGGCCGGGAAATCCATGTTTTCTCAGAAATATAATGTATGAAATCTATATTTCCTCGGGGGGGCCGGGTTGGGAGAGGTTATCGAGGGTATTCGTTCTATTGTCAACCCATTGTCGTCGACGCTTTCCTTGTCGACGCGAAGGGACGAGCAGCCATAAAAGTATGAGATCAGAACGAATACCGCGGTTGTGGCTTAAACGCCGCATGCAAGTTATTTAAAAACGAAAAAGTATGTGTTAGTACGGGATCGCGCTTCACACTGCGGGTGCTTACTCCTCTCGCCTATCAAAGTTTATAAACCTTGTACGAGAACTTAGATCTTATATATAGAGATGGTGCAAAAAATCCAAATGAGAGATTTTGCGTATGAAAAAGAAAAATAGTGCTTCATGAGCGAGGCAGCATCTCTTGTTGCCCTTATTTGTGCATCTTTATCCCATACTTTCATTTCGTTGGTCAACAACCAACGTCAGCTACGAGTTCGCACCCCAACCAACAGCTGCCTTTGCTAACCTTGCCTTATCTGAACTAAGGGACTCAGAAGGTCACATCTGTCTGGCTGCTAAAGGGAGAGCTGTCAGACAAGAACTGCTAACTACCGGTTGTCTGTTCTGAATATGCCACTTGTTTGTCTTCCTTGTTGGTTTTCTATTTCTTTTTTATCTATTTTCATTTTAGAGACTTTCTGCTTTTCTATGATCGCGATATATCATAGAAAAATAAATGACATAAGAATAGAAGAAGCCGATCCCTGCCCGGAGGTTGCCCAATGGCGAGTGCGAAGGTCACCCCCCATCCCGTGAAGGGGCATACGTCATAAGGGAGCGGGGGCTATAGTGGTAGTAGCGGTATCCAATTTCGAATCGTCGAGATTTTTTTGGTGTGAAGTGTACCGCACCGTGGGTACAAGATCGAAAAGAATGCATTGATTGCATTTCAAGTGAGATGTCCAAGAGAAAAGGAACGAGGGGAAGAAGCGACGAGAACAGAAAATCGTGAATGAAAGAGCGTGACGAGAATTTCTCAATTCGAGATGTTAGAAGGTGCAAAATCAATGGGTGCCGGAGCTGCAACAATTGCTTCAGCGGGAGCTGCTGTAGGTATTGGAAACGTATTCAGTTCATTAATTCATTCCGTGGCAAGAAATCCATCATTGGCAAAACAGTTATTCGGATATGCAATCCTGGGCTTTGCTCTAACCGAGGCTATTGCCTTGTTCGCATTAATGATGGCCTTTTTGATTCTATTTGTTTTCTAAGTTTCTCCTTTTGAAAGGTGTAGTCTCTCCTACCTGAGGAAGAGGACGAGGCCCCCAGCAATGGGGGGAAAGAAGAGTGGGTACGCGGGCTTCTTTCACTTGAAACTTACACAAATTTCCTATCCCGGCTGCTTTCTCGTAAAATGAAATTAGGGCAGAATCCAAAAGAAAAGCCGAAGCAAAGCATTCCAAAATATGGCTGGTAACAAATACGACTTCGCCCACTGCAACGAATAGAACAATAAGACGATAGGGGTATGCGACTAGACCTGCAAGCCTCTTTTTGTCTTGTTCTGTCGGTGAAAAGGGGACTTCCCCAAGGCGGATGCGATATCGGACCTTGTAATCAAAGTCTTCGACCCAGGTTGTTTTTATCTATTCGATAGGGCGGGCCGCTCAAACTAGGGAAATGGCAGGCAACCACGTAGTTGAGGCATGGCTTTTTTCTTGCTCCGGGACCAGCTCCCTGAACCTAGCTTCGACATATAACTTTTCCAATTGCAAAAGGTAGCCGGGCCTAGCTTGCAATAGATCCCATTGCTTATCCTGTGCAGTTTCCGAGAAGATAGAGTTACAGGTTCCGGAGCCGGTCTATGCGGGAATCGGACAGGAAACAATCAAGAAGCTGCCTGTCAGGTAACAGATTGGATACATTGCCAGGCCAGTCTCCCATTCCAATAGCTGCTAGTAGACAGAATCCAGTCAAAGTAAGCTTGCTTTTAGCATGAATCTTTCGTATGTGAGTCAGTTTTCCATACCAAATTCTCTCACATGATCGAGACTATCCTACTCCCCCTGGTCAACTATTCGAGTATAAAGAACCAAAACAAGAAATCAGGGTGGTGGGTTAGGATAGACTTTCTAGATACCTTTTTGATCTAGCTCTGCTTGCTGACCTGTGCTACCTATTCTTGATCCAGGAATAACAGAAGAGAATTCAGCTTACTATCTCGCTTTGAGCGCTACCTAAGCAACTTTTAAGGCACTCAGAGAAGAGTGGAAAGATTCCTAGAAAGTAAACTCACTCCAATTTCGTATAGCAAGAAAGGAAGATGAATTCTATCTGACTATTGTCTCTCATTAAGCTATATAGGTTATGAAAAGCCAGCGCCCAAAGGTGCTTGATTAAAGCCGGTCAACGTCTGGTGGAGTAGGAAGCTATAGCTTACTGAAAAAGGCCTCGTTTGCTCAGAAAGTTGTCAGTCTTCCTTATGTCTTCATTGGATTGAGTGTGAGGTACGAGGGATAGAGGGCTACGGCAAGGCGTTCGATTCACACTCCTGTCAAGATCATCTCACTTCCAAGAGTGAACCCTCGACTCGCTTCCTTAGCCATTTCTGTCGGTCAACCAGTGCTAAATTCGACTCATCATTCTTTAAAATGAATGGCTTCTTCCGCCTTCTTTCAGGTCTATTGGTCAGCATTCGCCTAGCGCGAACTTCACTTCCCAAGAAAAAGCCAATTCAGCGGCAAACTTTCTTTTTTTGTGATTAGCCAGTCATCTCAGTCACCAAGCTAGCCTTTCAACCTGAACTACGTGCAGCCTCCATTGGATCGATTCATAGGAACCTCGTCCAGCAAAGCAAGATATCGGAATAAATAGGTAAGGTTTCATTTTAGGTAGAACCTAAAAGCGGGAATCAACCAATTCATCTCGTAGGCTTATTGTAGAAATCTTAAATCAATCATCATATGAAGAAGTGAAGTGGTCTTAATGAAAGGCTTCCCTCGGTACAGCTGTTTGTGCATATGACGGGACCACTCGAACCGCGCAAGGTATAGTTCGACTTAATTGAACATTGGGACCCCTTGTTCGGTCAACTCTATTCTATGTAGCGGATATACTATAAACATCTAAAATGTTGCTAGAATGACCTTGGATCCACGCCAACGCAAGCCCTTACACTGGTGCAGTAGGCAATGCATCGTCCATCTCTGTCAAGCAGAAGCTAAGCAGCCGGCTCTGTTCAGTCAAGCCCGTACCCATTTCATAGTTTTGATCGAAACGCTGGCTAACCAGCCAACTCAATGCAATCTATTCCCTCTGGCTCCCCTCTTGTTCTCAAATGTCATCCACCTTGATAGCGACCCCGTCCACCCAAGCTTCATTCAAGTTCAGCCCCTTCTTCTCGATCCTGTATTGATCTACGACCATCCTCATCCGCCCACGAGTTTATGGTTCCAGCGGGCAACCTGGCATACCAATCGAATGCAGTCTCGCTGAAGGTGCTTACGCAAAGACGTATCATCCAAGCGTCGTTTCCGGCAATGCCCCCTGTCAATGCAGTAGATCAAATCCATTTTATCGGTCATTCAGTGCCTTAGCTTGCTTCCTTGCACATGTGCCTCACGAATTGGATTCGAGTGTCACACTAGCTGCCGTTAAGCGGTTAAGTAGGAAGGATAGGTCTATAGTAATGGACTCAGGTTCGAGTTCTTATAGTAGAATGAAGATCGAGTGAAGGCCTTTGAAAAATGCAAAAGCTTCAGGAGCCAGGAGAAAGGAAAGAATAGTGACTTCCTGGGAGGAGGCGTAGGTGATAGGAAGCTAATCAAGGACAGGCTAAGGATTCGAACAGTCCGTGGGACCTTCAAGGAAGAAGTGAGATAAGCTAGGATGCGTGTGATAGAGTAACCCCTAGCGAGTATAAGTGGATCAGCGCTTCTTTCTTACCTAAGCAGTGCCCTTCATTCAGGGTTTCAAGGATCGGTATCGAGATAGCAGCTCGAGGAATCCCTGACTTGCTTGCCTTTTCTTTCATTTCAGGTATGAAACAAATAGCAGTCCTGGTCTATAAGTAGAAAGGCTCAAGGAAATGCGAAGTATAGAGAGTATAAGATAAGCTAAGATCTAGACTCACTAAAAATTTATACAGTATATTACTTGCACCTTGTACATGAAAAGTGTGACAATCATTTCTCTTTTCTGTTATTTTAGAAAACTTTACAATAGGAACCAGTTTGAATGGTTATTTATTCTCCCACTTTATTTCTTGTGAGAACATTTGAAAGCATAAGAGCATTGTAGGTGTTTAGGATCTAGTCACGTTTGAATTGGACGAATTGAATTCCCTTCCCAATTAATTTATAAGTAAAACTGTAACAACTGTCTCATGACATAGTCAAAATGAAGGGAGCCGAGGCATTATGAGAAAGCTTATTGAGAAGTAGGAACTCTGATTTAATAAGTGGCTTGGCAGACTTTAATATAGAGAATGTTCTCGATACGTCTCAAGCCTCGAGACAGGAGATGACATAGTAATCATAAATGGGAAAGAAATCTCGTGACGCTTAGATACTGCGACGATCAAAAGAGACTATCAACCGCCCTACGTTACTCTTTAAAAGAAAGACTTGCACTGAAAGAAAAGCTAAATCCCCTTGTTACGAATCCTAACCCTTTCTTAGTATCGCCTAAAGTTACTAAAGTGGCCGGCACCTATAACCTTAAGCATTTGAAACCTACGACTACCAAGTCCAATATAATGATAAGTCAAACGTTGACAATGAATGTCTTTTGTCTTTTGACTATAACATCCATAAATTCAAATTGTATGGCTTTGCATGAGACCCGAACACAACACATATACTCAGGGCGTCATGAGATTTTTCCCAACATTGAAAGTGGAAGTGGAGTTCATTTATTCACCTTTCAACAAATCTAGACATACCTGTATGAGATCGTTAAATAGATCTTCAGGGACAGAGGACGGCTTCTTCACGATAGAATCGTACCCAAATCGTCCTTTCTTTATAAGAATAATCAACTTGGAGAAAACATCGAAATAGAAAAAAGAGGAAAAGCGAACCAGTTGATCCGCAGTTTCGCCCCTTTGGCTCTCTTGCTTAGTATCCCAGTCCAAGATCTTATTGAAAGAGAAAGCCACAGCTTCTTCAAATTCAATAGCAAAGGATATTCACCCGGCTACTCCATCTTCTCTCTTTCACTCCTTCAAGGCCTCTTTCAAGCTAAGAAGACTCCTTTCAAGGTTATCCTTATTCTTATCTGCAGATCGGAGTCGTTCACTTCTCTGTCGAAAGAGCGTATTCTTTTATTGCAGCTAATTACAAATCTCAATCAGTCTTGTCTGTACACCAATCCCAATGGCTAATTCGGCTCTTAAGCCTGGAACTCAATCAAAAAGAAATTCTCTTTTGTCGAAAAAACCTCTCCCCCGACCAATCTTTACATTAGTGGGCGGACACCGCCCCAATCCTAAAACAGGAACGAATCTTTCAATTGTAGTCGACCACAAGATAAAGAAAGCGATTGAAGCAAGCATTAGTAGTATCCCCCTTCCTTCGTTGTGGGTCCCCCTCCCTTCATTATTTAGAATATCTCTTTGGCTATCAACTCAAAGAGTCAAGCGGTGGTAAGATATGGAGGTTTTTATCCCTCTTAGAGCTTTGAACTGACCGGCCTATGATCATTTAGGGGGAATTTATATAAATAGCTGGTGCGCTTGTTTGCGTCCAATCCGGATGTGAAGTCCTTACTTGCAGCCCTAGGTAAGGCGCGGGTTTAGTCTTCCAAGTAAAGGTTACGAAGTAAATGGACTTATTTTGATGGACTGACTTTCTCGCCTTTCCCCAGTAACCTCTGTCTCACTTATTGACCTATAATCTGAGGTTAGACCAGTCAGCTTACTCGAACCTATAGTGGCAGCACCTTATTCCACTACGTATCCGTCTGTCTGTTTAAAGTTAAAGAAAGAAATTGCTTAGATAAAAGAGTCGATCTTTCTTCTCGTTTTTTCGAGTAGTTTGCTTGGATCGAATAAGCTACGCCCAATAGAGCAACGCCCTGTGTAGGCCGAAATGGTCTCGCGAAGCCGGTCAACGTTAGCCAAAGAGCAAGTCAAAACAAAAACAACGAGAAGGTAGCGAGAGGGTAAGTGAAGTGAGAACTTGATTCAAAGAAGACTTTCGGTTTGTGTGAAAAGTGTTTTTCTGGCAGCGACCACCCCAGGTAAACCGAACCAGGGAATACCGTAATTTGGACTTTCTCAGAGTTCCTCCTTCCTTGCCTTGTCCAATAGGCTCTTTTGCAGGATAGGATTACAGAAGCTCGTTAAAACAGTCTTTCTATTGTGGCGAGCGGCATCATATATAAGATCCCGGCTGCATTTAGGAGTTTTCTTTCCCAGTTACTTTAAATTACATAAGAGAAGAAAGTAGCGGATTCCAGGTATGCTTAAAAAAAGGCTATCCGAGTTCACAGGTTTAGTTGTGTAATTGGGTTGGTCTTCAGTCTATCTGAGTATAAGATCGAAAAGAGATTCTTCCTTTTCTTGTTAGACAAGCAACACAGGAACCAGATACGAGTTTCTTAAACCACTTCCTAGCCGCTGAGATGCTCAGTTGACTCTATAGGAAGATTGAACACCGTTGTTCATAGGCGCCTCGTCCAAGTCCCATTAATATCACCGATCGGATCCATGTTATCGATTCAACCATGTGCCGGCGCATAAGAAAGAGAAACCCAAGAAAACTTCGTTCGACTTGCATGTATTAAGCATAGCCTAACTAGCATGATTGAGCCCTGCAGTGGTAGAACCTGGTGAACCGGGCGTACTATTTGACTTGCTCTTTCTTCCTTCTCGCAATTTCGTTTCGTCTTTCTATAGAATACGAAGAGAGGACCTTCTTTCGGGCTGTCTACGAACCCTTCTTCTCGTATGCAATTTTCTATTCTTTCTTTTAACCTTTCTTCCAAAAGAGAAAGGGAAAACACTGGCCAATTTCACACTTTCCGAATGTGCCATTTGACCGAATGTGAAAGCGAATCACAAGACACTCATTCGTTTCAGGAACAGGAGAAAGGATCGGGTCTTTCAGCTAAAGATCAATCTAGAAAGCAGAGTCCAAGGTACATGTGTAAAGCATATAACAACATATCATATGCCAATAAGTCTCTTTCGAGAGCATAAAAATGGTATGCCCAGCTAACTAAGGGACATACCAAAGATTGGGACCTGAAGTGGTAGAACCCGGTTCACCAGGCGTACTACTGAACATTGATTCTCTCTCCTGAACTATATATATATAATTCTTTCTAGCTAGCAACTAAAAAAAAAACTACAAGCAACTACATCAACAACCCTGGGGGAAATGGAGTAGTCCGCCCTACCTACTAACGCTAATAAAGTGGAAAGAAAGGATGCGTCGAGCAAGCTGCGCGACCCCCGGTTCTACTTGACTAAGCCCCGTGCTTGTACAAGGAGGAAGCCAATCCCACCAACTTGAATGACTTTTTTTTTATAAGTATACCTTCTTTTTTGCTTTTAACACGGGCGAAGGA
This sequence comes from Gastrolobium bilobum, assembly GCF_033153095.1. Lineage (NCBI taxonomy): Eukaryota > Viridiplantae > Streptophyta > Magnoliopsida > Fabales > Fabaceae > Gastrolobium > Gastrolobium bilobum. The sequence goes on along the minus strand of NW_026897886.1, from coordinate 310,138 downwards.
GCTCAACAAGTATATAGAACCGCCGGTGCCCAACTCTGTCTTGACCCCTATCCTAAAAAGCAAAGCGGAGAGCCTCCAGATTCTCATATCGTGAAAGGCTTAAGTGGAAAAGTTCACTTCGAAGACAACTCCCTCCCAGAGGTCTTGTTGCTGCGGGGGGGAACCATTCTCTCGCCCTACTTCTAAGGTTGTGCTTGTGGGCTAGGGTGACACAACAGGGAAGAGAGAGAGCCGTTCTCCGGCTCCATGCATCCGAATTAGCCTTTTCTCTAACCGAAGGGGCTCCCTTCACGGGTTTTTGTACTTAGATTATTTTGGGCTAAAGGGAGTGAAACGAAGGCCGCGCCCGGAAATACGTCCCAGGTTCTTTTAAGCGCGGAAAATGCGGGCACCTGATCCAAAGTGGGAAGCATTCGCATGCTGCAAACAGACAGTAGGAATTTGAAAGGAATTCCAGATCATTCGGAACGGGGATGAATATCGCAGGTGTGTTCTTCGTTCAACCATACGATGGGTTTCGAATGGGATCCCCCTGTTCACACATAGAGCGTTACCGGTCGGTTCGCCGTAAAAAGAACTACTATTGCATCATTTGAAAACTAGAGTAGAATCTATCATCGAAGAGCTCCCAGACCGAGCCAATCCGTCAACGTCTCGGTGCGGTACACTGAACACAAAAAAAATCTCGACAAAGTGAAAAGTGGAATCGATTCGATCATGAAAGTCGGATAGCATTTCTCTACGCTAGGATCCGACCTACGTTAACAGCTTATCTTATGACATTTATTAAGTTTAGTTACCCTGCAAACAATGGTTATTTCAAACACCGTATACTGTCACACCAAAAAAGACCAAGAGCGTCTTCTCTGTGCTTGGAATTAGTACTCAGAGCTGCTATTAGTAGGAGCTTGAAGCCTACCCGCTGTTGATGGTCTTGTTGGAATATGCGCTGTTCTCGACTCCGATGCTATTGAATCCGTTTTCGATTGTTTAAGTCCTTACCGGGCGAAAGGCATAAAAGAATGAATACCAGGCGCAAGCTCAAGGCGAGACAGAACAGAGAGTACAGTAAGCGATCGAAAGCTGGATTCACAGGCAAACCAGACTGACTTACCACAGACAGTAGGGCAGAGAATTTCTTTTAAAAAAAGGAAGAAAGAATCCAATCCGAAGAATAGCGTAGTATAGATGTGTCCTTGGGAATCCAATTTCCTTCTTCTCTTGGTTCTCATTGGCATAAGGCTCTAGTTCGACTAGCTTGAAGGTGGGCTTGCTTAGCAGTAGGAATTGGATATAGAGCTGCAAAAGCTTGACTTGGCTAGAGGGGAAGCTCAAAAAGAGGGTTCGAGGAGCCTTTCCAATTAACATAAGTATAGGGCCAACTCCCACGGATGCAGGGGAGTAAACTAGCCTCTAAAAAGAACTACTGAGCTATCGTTCCAACCAATAGTCTAACTACTCGATTTCACTAGCCTGGAATGGAACAAATTCCCTTCTTTAGTACTGTTTCTGCTGTGGCTGTTTCGGCTGCTGTCAAACCAATATTCATTCTATACGTTTCACTAGCCCGGTATTAAGTAAGGGAAAATAATATATAACCAAGTAGAAGTAGCTGTTTCTGTAGCACCTATCTAACCTACTGCTAGGTGTATGTCTTGCCAAACTTCGCTAGAAAAGCAATTCTTTGGAAATCCTAAAACAAATCTGGTAGCAAGCCTAAAAGAAGTCTATAATATCTAAGCAACTGGGCGCTTCTTTAGAACTAGGCATTCCACGTAGCTAGGCTCAAAAGAAGTAGCTGCTGGGTATAATAGCCCCAACAGACTAGTCATTCTATTCGTAGTGCTGGTCTATAGAAGTAGCAGATTAGGTAGCTTTCTTTTCTGGCTCTTATTAAACCTACTGCCCTATATATAAGCTGGCAACTAGTCCCCTTGCTTGCCTGTCCTATCCTACCTGTCCAACCTGCTCGGAAGTTAGGCGTAAGCCGTATATATATAAATCTTGCTCGCCCTAATATAGTTGTAAGGCCAACATATATATTAAGTAAGGCTATTCGTTTCAATCGCTTGTAACATACCTAGGGTTTGCTGTCCAAACTGGGCCTTACCCGGCTTCAGCATACTGTCCAAGAGAGCTATCTAAAGCTGGAGCTGGCTTTTCAGGAACACCTATTAATTCTACTCCAACTGAGCATTAGTCATTCCGAAGCTTATGAGCCGCGTTAATATCCACCTACTCGAAAGAGATATTGCAAGCCAAAGAATTCACTGCCCGGTAGAAAGCCTAAAAGAAGTCTATATCTAAGCAACTGAGCGAACTACTACGGACTAGTATTTAGCCGTAAAGAATGAACTGCTTTTCGTGCTATATTAAGTAAGGGCCAACTAAGTATTCTGTTCGTCAGGTTATTATTTAGGGCTTTATGTCCCATTCCTTTCACTCCACGGAAGCAAGGTAGTCAACTAGAACTAGCACTTTCCACCTGAGCTATATCGATTCGTTCCTGCCTAAGTAGCTTGTTTTCGAATGCTAGGCGTAAGCCGTAGGTTAATATATCTCTTGGCTTGGCTGGAACAAGACTAGACTTGAGGGTGCCGCATCGTTCAAACATACAACTATTCGTTCCACTAGGGATTGCATTCTAGCCCGGGATTGAGCAGATATGTAGTGGCGCTTGCTTGGCTGTAACAAAAGTTAGAATTCTATTCGTTCAAACCACCTAGTACATACGTCTCGTTCCAACCTAATAGTCCAGAAGTATCAACATAAGTAGTCGTTCAAACTGTCTCAGACTGGTAGTACTGTTGCTTGACTAGCCCTTTCCTCCTATTCAATACGTTACACCTGTCCAAACCAACTATTAATTCGTACACTATTAATTCGTACTAGCTTTCCACTATTGTAGTACTGACCAACTAAGGAAAGATGGTGCTGGCCGTATCCACGCAGTAGTTTTCTTCAACAAGCTAGACAGAAAGAGAAGCTATAGTTGTTACAGCAGCAAAGACAGACCAGCCAGTTCATTCTTTCTCTTCGGCTTACGCCTTCCATAAAAAACAAGAGTTGAAAGGAAAAGAGCTCCTACTATAGCCTTGGCTTATATAGTATAATAGAGAAGAACGTTGTACGGGATAGGGGCTTTCGTAATAATGGGAAAGAACTTCAAAGTTGAACCTTGGGCGAAGCAATATCTATCCACGAAGCGGTGATTAGGCAGGAGTGCGTCTGGAACCCGACGAAGATCTATCGGGACCCTGGCGAAGGCGTGGAGACCACATCAATTCCCTATAGCAACCTAGCTTTCGCATCCTATACGAATCATAGATAGAAAGGGAGTTCGGTCTTATCTTTCCTTCTGGCTCTTTCTTATCACAATTCATATTGGCCCCATGAGTTGACAACCACCTAGTATGACATCCAGGTCATGAAGTTCAAGCACGACCTCGAGGTGGTTCTTACAGCTCTCATCTCAGCTCAATCAGCTTGTTCAAAGTATGTAACTTCACTCGCTAAGAGAGAAAAGATAAATGATATAGGATAGACAGAAAGAGAAGTAAAGATACCAATGCTTAACGAATGGACCAATCCAAGACTTGGAATGCTACCATAATCGACATCTGCTCTTACCTTAGACGCACGATACCGAAATGGCTCTTCGCCGACTAAAGGCTATAAGACTGCTTCTACACCTACAACCCTCGCTCTCAGAGAAAGACAGAACGGACAAGAACGACTTTGACATCCTAAAGCTACAAAGAGGATAGGCTACTGGGGCTTCCTTCGGATGGTAAAAAGAAAGTAGAATATTCGAGGGACCACAATAAGGGGAAGTCAACTCTTGCCTCTAAAAGGGCCCGGATACCTTAAAAAAGAAAGATGTAGAGAGTCACCCTATTTGAATTTGTTTGCGGTAAAATACGTCCTTATGTGAAGGGATGATGTCTATGAGAGGAGGGGGGACATGCAAACTATCTTGGCCCAAGCAACCTAGGGTCTATCATTTGCTTCATTGGTTTCAACGGTGGCAGCTGCGGAATCAGCTATTGGGTTAGCCATTTTCGTTATCACTTTCCGAGTCCGAGGTACTATTGCTGTAGAATTTATTAATTGCATTCAAGGTTAAACATGACTCCTAGAGAATTACCAAAAGACGAAGTTCTCTTTTCTCCTTTCGTTTTGATTTTGACTTGGTTGGCAGGGTCAGGGCCTTTCTCGCTGGGCGAGCGCATCCGATGGATTCTAAAGTCCTTTCCTAAACCACTTCCCGTTCAGTTGCTGAAAGATAGATAGAATCTAAATGAGATTGAGTTCCACTCTTTTTATATGTCAAAATCTGAGAGTTCGAATTTTGATCGTTGTTTTTACCGTATTCACCTTCTTCTTTTTTTTTTGTCTTGTATTAGGCATTGATTTGAGTCTGATTTGGGGAAAACTCAAATCAATGCTACTGGTCAGATCGTTCCGCATTCTATTTTATCGGCTTCTTGGTTGGGACGGTCTCCTTCTTCTTTTTTTGATGGCTTTGCTTTCTTCTGCGGCTGGAGGAGAAAGCTTACACATGATGATGGCTCCAGCTGGAGGGGAGGGTGGAAGCGGGGCCGGTTCTTCGCAGCGCCCGGTGCATTTGGATCTGACTCTGCCGCCTGGCGGAAGGGACGAGCTGTCCGCCGTTATGGGCGACCTAGCAGAAGCGGAGAGAAAGATTCAAAAGGCGGAGACCGAGATTCAACAGATTCAACAAGCCTTGCAAGAGATTGAAGGCTTGAATGAATCAAGGGTCGAAGGTCTGCAAGCACGAGAACGGGAGCTGGCACGTCTAAAGACCTGTCTTTCCGAAGTCGACGAGCGGGTGGAGCAAGCCCGCTCAATGGACGAGGCTCGTCACCAAGAACGGGCGCGACAGCGGGCGGAGCTTCGCGCCCAAATAGAACCTTTTCTGCAAACGGAGGCCCGGCTTGCTGCTCGAAGGCAGGCCCTTGCAGAAGTTCTGAATTCCCTCCAGCAACAACTCTGGGCCCAAGCCCAATTCCTTCAAGAAGCGGGGGAAGGGGACTCAGACCGGGGCGCAGCGTAACTAAGAGAGCCATTCCATTTAGGGCGAGGCTGTTAAACCAGCTTAGGAAAGATGAGAACTCGCAGCAGAGGGGGTTCGATTCCCGTTATACGCGATGTGGCGAATCAGACTGATTCAACGACGACGAGATATGCCTGCATTAAGATTTAAAACTTGTCGTCTACTTTCAGGAAATGTTCGGAACAGAGAACTTACAATAATACAACGCCGCATTCTCCGAAGATTGAGGAACAAGAAGAGATCTATTAAGAGAAAGATTTATCCGAATAAAAATCGTCACAGTTACATCCAATCACAAACTACACGAAAGTTGCCCCTTTTTCATGGGGATTTACCCATCACAGAGATGCACAGAGGAACAGAACGAACTTCATATATCCCTTTTCTACTCAATCCAGAAACAAGATCGGACGTTATTCCGGTTCGTCTCCATTTTCGTGAAACTATTCCTCAAGCAAGGCAGCCGATAAGTCATCGAAGGGTTTGTGTGAATAATAGAATGGTAAGCATTACTCGTTTGAAAGTTTCCCACGGTGATCTAATATCTTTTCAAGAAAATGACGCGAGAATCCGCGGTGAAGAAATAAGGAGATCTTTCTATATCGAAATATCAGTTGAAAAAATCATAGGCAAATTCCTGGATCACCCGGTAAGAATGTGGAGAAGAACAAAAACAGAATGGTTCCACCTACTCAAAACTAAGCGAGGATGCCGCCTACTACTAAAATCCCGGTTTTTGCAACAACAGTTGCGTTATTCTATGAAAGAAGAAAACTTCGAAAGAACAAAGAAGTTTGGATCCGAAAAAGTATGCTTAGGCAGTTCCTTCGCTGAGCACAACAGAATGAAGAGGAATTTGTATCATTTCAAATCCCTATTCTTATCGAAGAGAAGAAACGAGAAAAACCGAAATCTTCCTACTCGAACAAGAAGTCCTATAGTTTACAACTCTTCTTTATATTATAGTAATTCGACCTATTGCTCCTCATCCCCCCATCAGTTTACTATGAAGAGAAGAATCAAAAGGATCGAACTACCTACTCATTATTCGGAGGTGAATCATAGAACACCAAAAGCGGTGGTATTTTATGGACCTAACATAGGTCACATCCCTCACGACATAAGATTGAAAGATCCAAACCTTCCTCTTCGGAGCGGAAACGGACGTGGCCAAAACATATAAAGATCGGCTCGCTCATAGGGACATCTCTATCCGGATAGAGGATAGTCTAGATCGATTCATAGATAGATTTCTATCCATATAGATAGGTATCTCCGTGGATAGAGATAAAGATAGGGATCCATCTAGATCTTGCTTGATTCACTATTTCCATTTTTTTTCTTGATTCTGATTGATTGCCTTTTTGACGACAAGTTTTAAATCTTAATGCAGGCAAGGTACGTAGTTCTCGACCGTAAGGGAGAAGGAAACATCGTTTTTAAATTCTTACTTGCTGGGTCGGAGCGTAGACGAGCGAGCAGAGCCCAGGATACAGGGAAGCCCGTCATAGAGCAGTCGACTAGAAGTAGAAGACTGCTGGCCTGAGAGAAGGCGGCCTCCCTCGGGAAACATGGCCCAATTTCTCTTCTTTCTTTTTTGATTACCTTCCTCGCGTATGTATAAGACCGAATCCATTCGATTTTGAATTTTCAAAAGGATTCCTCGAAAAGTGAAGGATTATGCACGTGGAATACTCCTTTCCATTTCTTCTTTCTTTAAGGGAGCAGTTCCAGAAGTAGCACTTTCTTTCGATGTTGGTCCAGGCCCCCTATCAATTGGCATTGAAGTAGGCAAGGCCAATCCATCTGTTAAGTAAGCTGGTTCTAGGTCAAAAGCTAGTGTAAAAGATGTCTTTTTCGTCCTAAGCCCTAAAAGTGCTTCCGCCTTACCTGGAGTTGAAGTTACCGTTGGAGGCCTTTGAGTTCCAGTCTCAGTAGTGGTCTTCCCTATATGTATGTACAGGGGAGTAGTTAGTTGCGAGTGTCAGAAAAAAGTGCTTTGATCCAGCCGAGCCTGTTCCATCAAGTGATTTTAGGCAAACTGATTCTAGGGCTCACGATCAGATATCCCTTAGGAGGGATATAGCTTTTCTTCCGGAAGTATGAGTTTCTTAATTCTATTTTTCTGCTATTCCCATTGAAGCAGTAGTTGAAGTAGTGGCATTCCCAATATCAATATTTGTACAAGTGCTCCTAATGGCCATTGCTAAGTCCGCAAGTAAGCCAGTTATAGATTTCTTCTTTTCTTTCCAAGCTAGGGATCTAGTTCCAAGGGAGGGCTAGATCAAGCGCATCTAGTGTTGGAGAAAAAAGGGCATCCAATGCTTCTGCCATCGAATAAGGTTAAGCCACTACAATAGCAGTGGGAGGATTTCTCCCAGGGAATTCTGTCACATCCCTATAGCCAGAGTCAGTCGTTGGAGTTTCTTTGCCCTTTCCCTTTATAGACAATGAAAGTGTCCCTTCATCTCGACTAGTCCTTCCTTGTTATTGCCGTAGCAGTCCCGCTAACGGTAGTCCCTGCCCCTAGAGATTTTCAATTTGAGTTGCTTTTGCCCTTGCTTGAACTAGCTAACTTTATCCTCCAATGGATAAAATCCCGCTTTATTACTATATGGTTATACTGCTTCTAAAGAAAGAGAAGAGAACTGGGTAAAGTAATCGTATTGTATTCTATACCAGGGAGAAGCTAAAGTCCAAAACGATTCCTCTCCTTGTCAAGCAGAAAATCCCTAGCCATAGCTTTCACTGTCTTACTCGCTGGCAACTGCCACTGCAAGCAGAGGGGCTTCAGGGATTCCCTCAGCTCAGTGGAAAGCGAAGGGTCAAATCCTGGAGAAGGCGAGGGAATGGAACTGCTTATCTCGGAAAATGAAGAGAAACTTAACTGACTAGCTTGCCTAGGATTAGGATCCCTATTTACCCAAGAGACTTAAAGGCTTGAAAGTCAAGACACTGCGCTTACCCTAGGAAATCAATACCTCACTAAACATTATAAAGAAAACTGCCTTGCACACACTCCTTACCACTCTTATATCTATCCTTAATGGGGGATTCGCTTACACAAGGAAAGCCTTGCTTCTTTGCTCGTAATGAAAGTCACTCCCATGATTAATTGATAGAAGAGACCAGAAAGGGGTGATAATAAATAGAGTCGTGGATTGGGATCCGGATCTAAGAGTTCTCCTTCCTTGTGGCTAGCTTCCTTCAGCTGCAATAACTATATCATCTCTACCTCTTTCTGACTTCAAGTACCGATCTTCTATCAAAGGAACCTTTCCAGAAGTGCCCTTGGTTTAGTCCAGTCTGCATTCTTCGCTTAGTGTCAATCTTTTATGATAGAGTGAGGCTCTTCGTAAGATAGCCAAGGGTCACTTTCCTATCAATCAAGTAAAGGAGATCAAAGTTCACTCTAATAAATCGATCTGAATCAGCTTAGCCAAAGAAAGGCTGACCGAGGGGTAGCATCAAGAGAAGAGCTACTCCCATAAGACAGCTATTATCAAGATAAAGCGTAGATACATTAGAGCTCGCTCTTCTCTAAGACCATATCAGGTATATAATATAGTCCTATATTTCCAGCTAAAGGAAATAGAGAGTCTAAGCCCCTGTCCCTTTCTCCCCCTGCTTGCCTAACCTAAAAAGCCTAAAAAGGCAGGGGACTTAGCTACTAGTCCGAAAGCCAGAAGCCGAAGGAAAATGAGACTAGCTAAGACTAGGGAAAGAGCGGCTAGCTAACTAGCTGATAGAGATGGCAAAGCTCCTTTTTCACTAAGAGCTGCTCGAGAAGAAGCTGTGGTGGAGCTAGTGCTTCATACCTTACTGGACAAGGAAGGAAAGGAAGAGAAGTACGGGAGAGAAAAGAAAAAGTTAAAAAAAAGTTCGGCGAATAGACCGATTTGAATCGAACACTCAACACCGGCGTGGCGTTTCCGGATGTTTTTGATTAATAGGAGAGAGGAGGAGATGAAAAAACGTTCCCTATCACATACTAATAGCACCATAAGTGCAACCAGTCTGCGGAAATAGATTTGGATAGGCTTACTTAATGCTGACCGCAGAGACTTAGACCCTAAAGACCTTCTAAGCCGAGTAAGGTCCGCTTGGGAATGTCGAACCGTTTGGATAGCAAAGGAAGAATCAGGGGGGTTTCATTATTGGATTGGCTTGCATACAATAAATGCTTCAAAGCATACTTTTTTAAGTATTGCAAGAAAGATTTTTTCTTAGTTCCCTGAGGAAGAGTGTCAAGTCCAATCTGTAAAGGGCGCGGGCCCTTGGTCAAGGAGCTTTTCTGACAAAAAAGCAAGAACGCATCTTGTGTCGGGTTAAGGCTCCACCTCATGTTGGGTTAAGGGCTTAGTGGAACCCAATTTCTTCATTTGTAGTCTAGGGCGTTGCTTGGCATTGGGCTTTAGTTAAGCCTATATCCATTTCAGAATAGGATCTTTTATGTAGCCCAACTCTTTGAATTTGGATAGATCCGGAGGACAGGACCTTGGCCTTCTTGCATAGACTTGGGCTTGCTTTGATGATGGGTAGGCTTGTCGTGCTTTTGCCCTTCTGTGGGCTTTCATCGAGGCTGGAAGACCAAGATGCGAATCACATGCTTATCCAATCCAAAATGGAATCATTTTTAGGGTTTCAGAGATAAGATAGTGAGGCTTTGCCTATACGAAGAATAGGCCTTCCCTATAGTACTGGGGCTACTAGGCAATCGGACTTTTCCCACTACCGGGACGACTATTGACTTCCTTACTGAAGGACTTAATGATCCAGGGAGGAAGCAAGTCTAGAGAGAAGCAGAAAATCAAATAAATAAGGTATAGAGCACCCTACATACCTTGCTCAGAGAGAGGCAAAGACAAGTGCTGTTGAGGTACCGGTTCAACCAAGTGCCCAAGCAGCAACAATAACTTAAATACGGCTGAAGACATATATTTAACCCGGGCCCAGAAAAGAATCTGACATTAAGTCCAAAGATCCGGGGTAGGGATGATTGACACGTTGATTTTAGTACCCCTACAATTATATGGTAGGTTCGTATGTTTTTGTGAAAGCTCGGCTCCTGTTATTGCTGATGTCCAGTCATCCACATTTGAATTCCTTGGAAAAGAAGGCTAACTGCTTGATTGATAAGTATTATTAGTTTTATAATACGGGAATGAATCGCATATGTTGGTTGAGAATTGCTCGGGAATTCATTTATAGTTACTTTGCCAGGTTCTAGGGGGCTACTCTTCTTTTTTGTCAATCGAGCCGCTTTCCCTCATTCCACTCGTCCAGCCTCTTCGCGAACTTGTACAATCGATGCCACAAAGATAGTCAACTCTATTATCGAAGAAATAAGGAAACGGGCGACGATTTGGCACCAGATATCCGGAGGTGTGGAAAGAGCAGCGGTGAGAAGCGGAAAAACCATCAAAAAACGACGATTGTTCGTGAAGGTTTCCACAGAAAGACCCCTTGGTTCTGGCAAACAGATCACAATTACAGGTACCTGAGAGCATACCGATGGAATGAACGAAATACGAACAGTTAGCATAATATGGTCATAGATCTTAGGTTGTAACTTGATCATGAGCGAATTTGTTGATGTTGCACCCACGAAGTATAGAAAGTACCAAACATTGGGAACTACCCGGGGAAGAGTTAGGAACAGGAACAAGGAGAAGCGAGAACCACTTAAATAGAGGAATCGATTGTATTTCCTCCTTTGTTCCCCATAGCAACTGGGGATCAAAAAGCACCAAATTTGATGACTTATTAAGGGAAAGACGAAGTAAGAACATGCTATTGAAGACGTTGCAACATATGTCGGGGAGGCCTCCGTTGATTGTGTACAAACAAAATACGAGTCCAAAGACAGGGTAAGAAAGGGTTTAGCTAATGGAGATATTAACTCTTCCGGGAACCAGTAACGCGTAAACCATGTCAAACCAAGACCGATCAATATCCGAACGGAACGGATTCGAACTTCTCCTATAATAGTTTCCGGTGCGAAATGAAATTCATACATAGGATATATATGAGTAATTCAAAGGATAAATATAAATCTTTGATAGGATTAAGGTAGCGGTAGTATATTGGAAGAGGAACTAGCTTTGACACTTTCGCAATCTGATTTGAAGTGCGAAAGCTCTTTCAAAGAATAGCTGTTAGAGAAGAGATAGATCTTACGTAAGCCAAAGGCTATTTAAAGAGCTTCTATTTCACCAACTGCGTCTACACATTCACCAAAAAGAACTGGAACCGGGTAGACATGAAGTAAAGTAATAGCCCCCACGACAATTATCATTGCCTTCACCACCAACTACTCGTACTCCCATACCGGTAACACCAGTCAAGAAGGTAAGGCAGATTCTATAGCTGCTGATTCTAGCACACCGGAAACCCTCACAGTAAGAGTGGATAGGCTTACACCGGTTAATTGAAGACTTTACCACCATTCTCGATGCAGCGGGAACGCTCACTCGCACCAACGGATACTGTCACAGCTAATTGAAGTGCTAGTCTAGCAACTGTGGTTAGTGATTCAATTGCCAGTCTTCTACCATCGGTTATAAGACCCAGATCTCCTCAACGCAGACGCTCTTGGCATAGAACTTTCCGCTCTTGGTCTTATCGGTGCTTTAGCCATATCTGTTGTTTGCCTTTGCCTACCTGCTGTTGGTGTAAGCGTAACCGGTGTTACTGCTATCGAATCAGCTCTTGGGAATCTCATAGGTAAAAGCCAATGCTGATGGTTCAGGAAGTGAATCAGAAGAGGTTGTTCAAAAAGGGATTGACCTAAGGGAAGGAATGGCAATTGGTCTTTCATTTGCTGTGAAATCATCCGCTGCTGGCAATGCAATAGAAGTAGAAGCTCTTGATGCAATATCCCTTGCTTGAGTAAGCAGTGCTATTGCTAACATTGGTTTTTCTCTTCCTTCTGTGGGATTTGGCCTGAAAACAAGCCTATTCATGCCATCAATGCCATTCGAGGTGATAAGTTAAATTCTAAATCGAAACTTTCATTTTTTCGTAGAAGGGAATCTGACTTGCTGCCAAAAGAACGGGGCAGGATGCGCTTACTTTCTTTCTTAATCTCCTTTCCTTACCCATAGGTAAAAGGCTCTCTCGATCCCCTTCTCCTCATGCCCTTTTAAAAGGGTTTAGGCTACTTTTTTTTTTTCCCGAAGCTTGACACGATGGGGGATGAGAAGGGTTTACACCATTGACTTGAAAAGGCTATCTAGTCTCGTAGCCCCAATCTAAAGAGTCGGTGTCATTCCCTGCCCCGAAAGCTTATTAATGAGTGAAGGCTGCTGCGCTAAGGCTTTGCTGTAGGCAGCTCGTGCGCGCTGGAGGAAGTTTAGTTGAGCAGTGGTAGCATCCAACTCAGCTTGCAGGGTTATGTTGTCGTTCTGGAGCTCTTCCATTTCCTTGGCGGACTTTGACTTAGTTGGAAAACTAAAAAGCTGTGGCACTTCTGACTTTATATGAGGAGGAGGTTGAATCAATAGCAATAGTAGACACGCTACGATCTTTGTCTCTTTGCTAGACATGAGCAGTACAGAAA